>NC_134827.1:55406893-55546968 GCF_004210375.1 Tachypleus tridentatus
TACAACATAAACCTAACATAGAACATTCGTGTAGATAGGAAGCTGAAGACGTGTGGTATATTTATAACAGTACCTACAACATAAACCTAACATAGAACATTCGTGTAGATAGGAAGCTGAAGATATTTATAACAGTGTGGTATATTTATAACAGTTCCTACAGCATAAACCTAACATAGAACATTCGTGTGGATAGGAAGCTGAAAACGTGTGGTATATTTATAACAGTTCCTACAACATAAACCTAACATAGAACATTCGTGTAGATAGGAAGCTGAAGACGTGTGGTATATTTATAACAGTACCTACAACATAAACCTAACATAGAACATTCGTGTAGATAGGAAGCTGAAGACGTGTGGTATATTTATAACAGTACCTACAACATAAACCTAACATAGAACATTCGTGTAGATAGGAAGCTGAAGACTTGGTATATTTATAACAGTTCCTACAACATAAACCTAACATAGAACATTCGTGTGGATAGGAAGCTGAAGACGTGTGGTATATTTATAACAGTACCTACAACATAAACCTAACATAGAACATTCGTGTAGATAGGAAGCTGAAGACGTGTGGTATATTTATAACAGTACCTACAACATAAAACTAACATAGAACATTCGTGTAGATAGGAAGCTGAAGACGTGTGGTATATTTATAACAGTACCTACAACATAAACCTAACATAGAACATTCGTGTAGATAGGAAGCTGAAGACGTGTTGGTATCTTTATAACAGTTCCTACAACATAAACCTAACATAGAACATTCGTGTAGATAGGAAGCTGATAGCGTGTGGTATCTTTATAACAGTTCCTACAGCATAAACCTAACATAGAACATTCGTGTTGATAGGAAGTTGATAACTTGGTATCTTTATAACAGTTCCTACAACATAAACCTAACATAGAACATTCGTGTAGATAGGAAGCTGATAGACGTGTGGTATATTTATAACAGTTCCTACAACATAAACCTAACATAGAACATTCGTGTAGATAGGAAGCTGAAGACGTGTGGTATATTTATAACAGTACCTACAACATAAACCTAACATAGAACATTCGTGTGGATAGGAAGCTGAAGACGTGTGGTATATTTATGACAGTTACTACAACATAAACCTAACATAGAACATTCGTGTAGATAGGAAGCTGAAGACGTGTGGTATATTTATAACAGTACCTACAACATAAACCTAACATAGAACATTCGTGTAGATAGGAAGCTGAAGACGTGTGGTATATTTATAACAGTTCCTACAGCATAAACCTAACATAGAACATTCGTGTGGATAGGAAGCTGAAAACGTGTGGTATATTTATGACAGTTACTACAACATAAACCTAACATAGAACATTCGTGTAGATAGGAAGCTGAAGACGTGTGGTATATTTATAACAGTACCTACAACATAAACCTAACATAGAACATTCGTGTAGATAGGAAGCTGAAGACGTGTGGTATATTTATAACAGTACCTACAACATAAACCTAACATAGAACATTCGTGTAGATAGGAAGTTGATAGCTTGGTATCTTTATAACAGTTCCTACAACGTAAACCTAACATAGAACATTCGTGTAGATAGGAAGCTGAAGACGTGTGGTATATTTAAAACAGTACCTACAACATAAAACTAACATAGAACATTCGTGTAGATAGGAAGCTGAAGACGTGTGGTATATTTAAAACAGTACCTACAACATAAAACTAACATAGAACATTCGTGTAGATAGGAAGCTGAAGACGTGTGGTATATTTATAACAGTACCTACAACATAAACCTAACATAGAACATTCGTGTTGATAGGAAGTTGATAACTTGGTATCTTCATAAAAGTTCCTACAACATATACCTAACATAGAACATTCGTGTAGATAGGAAGCTGAAGACGTGTGGTATATTTATAACAGTACCTACAACATAAACCTAACATAGAACATTCGTGTGGATAGGAAGCTGAAGACGTGTGGTATCTTTATAACAGTTCCTACAGCATATACCTAACACAGAACATTCGTGTAGATAGGAAGTTGATAGCTTGGTATCTTTATAACAGTTCCTACAGCATAAACCTAACATAGAACATTCGTGTAGATAGGAAGTTGATAGCTTGGTATCTTTATAACAGTTCCTACAACATAAACCTAACATAGAACATTCGTGTAGATAGGAAGCTGAAGACGTGTGGTATCTTTATAACAGTTCCTACAACATAAACCTAACATAGAACATTCGTGTAGATAGGAAGCTGAAGACGTGTGGTATATTTATAACAGTAAACCTACAACATAAATAGGAAGCTAACATAGAACATTCGTTCGTGTGATAGGAAGCTGAAGACGTGTGGTATATTTATAACAGTTCCTACAACATAAACCTAACATAGAACATTCGTGTAGATAGGAAGCTGAAGACGTGTGGTATATTTATAACAGTACCTACAACATAAACCTAACATAGAACATTCGTGTAGATAGGAAGCTGAAGACGTGTGGTATATTTATAACAGTACCTACAACATAAACCTAACATAGAACATTCGTGTGGATAGGAAGCTGAAGACGTGTGGTATATTTATAACAGTTACAGCATACCTAACATAAACATTCTAACATAGAACATTCGTGTAGATAGGAAGCTGAAGACGTGTGGTATATTTATAACAGTTCCTACAACATAAACCTAACATAGAACATTCGTGTAGATAGGAAGCTGAAGACGTGTGGTATATTTATAACAGTTCCTACAGCATAAACCTAACATAGAACATTCGTGTAGATAGGAAGTTGATAACTTGGTATCTTTATAACAGTTCCTACAACATAAACCTAACATAGAACATTCATGTAGATAGGAAGTTGATAGCTTGGTATCTTTATAACAGTTCCTACAACATAAACCTAACATAGAACATTCGTGTAGATAGGAAGCTGAAGACGTGTGGTATATTTATAACAGTACCTACAACATAAACCTAACATAGAACATTCGTGTAGATAGGAAGCTGAAGACGCCTGGTATATTTATAACAGTACCTACAACATAAACCTAACATAGAACATTCGTGTGGATAGGAAGCTGAAGACGTGTGGTATATTTATGACAGTTACTACAACATAAACCTAACATAGAACATTCGTGTAGATAGGAAGCTGAAGACGTGTGGTATATTTATAACAGTACCTACAACATAAACCTAACATAGAACATTCGTGTGGATAGGAAGCTGAAGACGTGTGGTATATTTATGACAGTTACTACAACATAAACCTAACATTGAACATTCGTGTAGATAGGAAGCTGAAGACGTGTGGTATATTTATAACAGTACCTACAACATAAACCTAACATAGAACATTCGTGTAGATAGGAAGCTGAAGACGTGTGGTATATTTATAACAGTTCCTACAGCATAAACCTAACATAGAACATTCGTGTGGATAGGAAGCTGAAAACGTGTGGTATATTTATGACAGTTACTACAACATAAACCTAACATAGAACATTCGTGTAGATAGGAAGCTGAAGACGTGTGGTATATTTATAACAGTACCTACAACATAAAACTAACATAGAACATTCGTGTAGATAGGAAGCTGAAGACGTCTGGTATATTTATAACAGTACCTACAACATAAACCTAACATAGAACATTCGTGTAGATAGGAAGCTGAAGACGTCTGGTATATTTATAACAGTACCTACAACATAAACCTAACATAGAACATTCGTGTGGATAGGAAGCTGAAGACGTGTGGTATCTTTATAACAGTTCCTACAGCATAAACCTAACATAGAACATTCGTGTGGATAGGAAGCTGAAGACGTGTGGTATCTTTATGACAGTTCCTACAGCATAAACCTAACATAGAACATTCGTGTTGATAGGAAGTTGATAACTTGGTATCTTTATAACAGTTCCTACAACATAAACCTAACATAGAACATTCATGTAGATAGGAAGTTGATAGCTTGGTATCTTTATAACAGTTCCTACAACATAAACCTAACATAGAACATTCGTGTAGATAGGAAGCTGAAGACGTGTGGTATATTTATAACAGTACCTACAACATAAAACTAACATAGAACATTCGTGTGGATAGGAAGCTGAAGACGTGTGGTATATTTATAACAGTTACTACAACATAAACCTAACATAGAACATTCGTGTAGATAGGAAGCTGAAGACGTGTGGTATATTTATAACAGTACCTACAACATAAACCTAACATAGAACATTCGTGTAGATAGGAAGCTGAAGACGTGTGGTATATTTATAACAGTTCCTACAGCATAAACCTAACATAGAACATTCGTGTGGATAGGAAGCTGAAAACGTGTGGTATATTTATGACAGTTACTACAACATAAACCTAACATAGAACATTCGTGTAGATAGGAAGCTGAAGACGTGTGGTATATTTATAACAGTACCTACAACATAAACCTAACATAGAACATTCGTGTAGATAGGAAGCTGAAGACGTGTGGTATATTTATAACAGTACCTACAACATAAACCTAACATAGAACATTCGTGTAGATAGGAAGTTGATAGCTTGGTATCTTTATAACAGTTCCTACAACATAAACCTAACATAGAACATTCGTGTAGATAGGAAGCTGAAGACGTGTGGTATATTTATAACAGTACCTACAACATAAACCTAACATAGAACATTCGTGTAGATAGGAAGCTGAAGACGTGTGGTATATTTAAAACAGTACCTACAACATAAAACTAACATAGAACATTCGTGTAGATAGGAAGCTGAAGACGTGTGGTATATTTATAACAGTACCTACAACATAAACCTAACATAGAACATTCGTGTAGATAGGAAGTTGATAACTTGGTATCTTTATAACAGTTCCTACAACATAAACCTAACATAGAACATTCGTGTAGATAGGAAGCTGAAGACGTGTGGTATATTTATAACAGTACCTACAACATAAACCTAACATAGAACATTCGTGTGGATAGGAAGCTGAAGACGTGTGGTATCTTTATAACAGTTCCTACAGCATAAACCTAACATAGAACATTCGTGTAGATAGGAAGTTGATAGCTTGGTATCTTTATAACAGTTCCTACAGCATAAACCTAACATAGAACATTCATGTAGATAGGAAGTTGATAGCTTGGTATCTTTATAACAGTTCCTACAACATAAACCTAACATAGAACATTCGTGTGGATAGGAAGCTGAAGACGTGTGGTATCTTTATAACAGTTCCTACAGCATAAACCTAACATAGAACATTCGTGTTGATAGGAAGTTGATAACTTGGTATCTTTATAACAGTTCCTACAACATAAACCTAACATAGAACATTCGTGTAGATAGGAAGCTGATAGCTTGGTATATTTATAACAGTTCCTACAACATAAACCTAACATAGAACATTCGTGTAGATAGGAAGCTGAAGACGTGTGGTATATTTATAACAGTACCTACAACATAAACCTAACATAGAACATTCGTGTAGATAGGAAGCTGAAGACGTGTGGTATATTTATAACAGTACCTACAACATAAACCTAACATAGAACATTCGTGTAGATAGGAAGCTGAAGACGTGTGGTATATTTATAACAGTTACTACAACATAAACCTAACATAGAACATTCGTGTAGATAGGAAGCTGAAGACGTGTGGTATATTTATAACAGTTACTACAACATAAACCTAACATAGAACATTCGTGTAGATAGGAAGCTGAAGACGTGTGGTATATTTATAACAGTACCTACAACATAAACCTAACATAGAACATTCGTGTGGATAGGAAGCTGAAGACGTGTGGTATCTTTATAACAGTTCCTACAACATAAACCTAACATAGAACATTCGTGTAGATAGGAAGTTGAAGACGTTGGTATCTTTATAACAGTTCCTACAGCATAAACCTAACATAGAACATTCATGTAGATAGGAAGTTGATAGCTTGGTATCTTTATAACAGTTCCTACAGCATAAACCTAACATAGAACATTCGTGTAGATAGGAAGCTGAAGACGTGTGGTATCTTTATAACAGTTCCTACAGCATAAACCTAACATAGAACATTCGTGTAGATAGGAAGCTGATAACTTGGTATCTTTATAACAGTTCCTACAACATAAACCTAACATAGAACATTCATGTAGATAGGAAGTTGATAGCTTGGTATCTTTATAACAGTTCCTACAACGTAAACCTAACATAGAACATTCGTGTAGATAGGAAGCTGAAGACGTGTGGTATATTTATAACAGTACCTACAACATAAACCTAACATAGAACATTCGTGTAGATAGGAAGCTGAAGACGCCTGGTATATTTATAACAGTACCTACAACATAAACCTAACATAGAACATTCGTGTGGATAGGAAGCTGAAGACGTGTGGTATATTTATGACAGTTACTACAACATAAACCTAACATAGAACATTCGTGTAGATAGGAAGCTGAAGACGTGTGGTATATTTATAACAGTACCTACAACATAAAACTAACATAGAACATTCGTGTGGATAGGAAGCTGAAGACGTGTGGTATATTTATGACAGTTACTACAACATAAACCTAACATAGAACATTCGTGTAGATAGGAAGCTGAAGACGTGTGGTATATTTATAACAGTACCTACAACATAAAACTAACATAGAACATTCGTGTAGATAGGAAGCTGAAGACGTGTGGTATATTTATAACAGTTCCTACAGCATAAACCTAACATAGAACATTCGTGTGGATAGGAAGCTGAAAACGTGTGGTATATTTATGACAGTTACTACAACATAAACCTAACATAGAACATTCGTGTAGATAGGAAGCTGAAGACGTGTGGTATATTTATAACAGTACCTACAACATAAAACTGACATAGAACATTCGTGTAGATAGGAAGCTGAAGACGTCTGGTATATTTATAACAGTACCTACAACATAAACCTAACATAGAACATTCGTGTAGATAGGAAGCTGAAGACGTCTGGTATATTTATAACAGTACCTACAACATAAACCTAACATAGAACATTCGTGTGGATAGGAAGTTGATAGACGTGTGGTATCTTCATAAAAGTTCCTACAACATATACCTAACATAGAACATTCGTGTAGATAGGAAGCTGAAGACGTGTGGTATCTTTATGACAGTTCCTACAGCATAAACCTAACATAGAACATACGTGTTGATAGGAAGTTGATAACTTGGTATCTTCATAACAGTTCCTACAACATAAACCTAACATAGAACATTCATGTAGATAGGAAGTTGATAGCTTGGTATCTTTATAACAGTTCCTACAACATAAACCTAACATAGAACATTCGTGTAGATAGGAAGCTGAAGACGTGTGGTATATTTATAACAGTACCTACAACATAAAACTAACATAGAACATTCGTGTGGATAGGAAGCTGAAGACGTGTGGTATATTTATGACAGTTACTACAACATAAACCTAACATTGAACATTCGTGTAGATAGGAAGCTGAAGACGTGTGGTATATTTATAACAGTACCTACAACATAAAACTAACATAGAACATTCGTGTAGATAGGAAGCTGAAGACGTGTGGTATATTTATAACAGTTCCTACAGCATAAACCTAACATAGAACATTCGTGTGGATAGGAAGCTGAAAACGTGTGGTATATTTATGACAGTTACTACAACATAAACCTAACATAGAACATTCGTGTAGATAGGAAGCTGAAGACGTGTGGTATATTTATAACAGTACCTACAACATAAACCTAACATAGAACATTCGTGTAGATAGGAAGCTGAAGACGTGTGGTATATTTATAACAGTACCTACAACATAAACCTAACATAGAACATTCGTGTAGATAGGAAGTTGATAGCTTGGTATCTTTATAACAGTTCCTACAACGTAAACCTAACATAGAACATTCGTGTAGATAGGAAGCTGAAGACGTGTGGTATATTTAAAACAGTACCTACAACATAAAACTAACATAGAACATTCGTGTAGATAGGAAGCTGAAGACGTGTGGTATATTTAAAACAGTACCTACAACATAAAACTAACATAGAACATTCGTGTAGATAGGAAGCTGAAGACGTGTGGTATATTTATAACAGTACCTACAACATAAACCTAACATAGAACATTCGTGTTGATAGGAAGTTGATAACTTGGTATCTTCATAAAAGTTCCTACAACATATACCTAACATAGAACATTCGTGTAGATAGGAAGCTGAAGACGTGTGGTATATTTATAACAGTACCTACAACATAAACCTAACATAGAACATTCGTGTGGATAGGAAGCTGAAGACGTGTGGTATCTTTATAACAGTTCCTACAGCATAAACCTAACATAGAACATTCGTGTAGATAGGAAGTTGATAGCTTGGTATCTTTATAACAGTTCCTACAGCATAAACCTAACATAGAACATTCATGTAGATAGGAAGTTGATAGCTTGGTATCTTTATAACAGTTCCTACAGCAAAAACCTAACATAGAACATTCGTGTGGATAGGAAGCTGAAGACGTGTGGTATCTTTATGACAGTTCCTACAGCATAAACCTAACATAGAACATTCGTGTTGATAGGAAGTTGATAACTTGGTATCTTCATAACAGTTCCTACAACATAAACCTAACATAGAACATTCATGTAGATAGGAAGTTGATAGCTTGGTATCTTTATAACAGTTCCTACAACATAAACCTAACATAGAACATTCGTGTAGATAGGAAGCTGAAGACGTGTGGTATATTTATAACAGTACCTACAACATAAACCTAACATAGAACATTCGTGTAGATAGGAAGCTGAAGACGCCTGGTATATTTATAACAGTACCTACAACATAAACCTAACATAGAACATTCGTGTGGATAGGAAGCTGAAGACGTGTGGTATATTTATGACAGTTACTACAACATAAACCTAACATAGAACATTCGTGTAGATAGGAAGCTGAAGACGTGTGGTATATTTATAACAGTACCTACAACGTAAACCTAACATAGAACATTCGTGTAGATAGGAAGCTGAAGACGTGTGGTATATTTATAACAGTACCTACAGCATATACCTAACACAGAACATTCGTGTAGATAGGAAGTTGATAACTTGGTATCTTCATAACAGTTCCTACAACATAAACCTAACATAGAACATTCATGTAGATAGGAAGTTGATAGCTTGGTATCTTTATAACAGTTCCTACAACGTAAACCTAACATAGAACATTCGTGTAGATAGGAAGCTGAAGACGTGTGGTATATTTATAACAGTACCTACAACATAAACCTAACATAGAACATTCGTGTAGATAGGAAGCTGAAGACGCCTGGTATATTTATAACAGTACCTACAACATAAACCTAACATAGAACATTCGTGTGGATAGGAAGCTGAAGACGTGTGGTATATTTATGACAGTTACTACAACATAAACCTAACATAGAACATTCGTGTAGATAGGAAGCTGAAGACGTGTGGTATATTTATAACAGTACCTACAACATAAAACTAACATAGAACATTCGTGTGGATAGGAAGCTGAAGACGTGTGGTATATTTATGACAGTTACTACAACATAAACCTAACATAGAACATTCGTGTAGATAGGAAGCTGAAGACGTGTGGTATATTTATAACAGTACCTACAACATAAAACTAACATAGAACATTCGTGTAGATAGGAAGCTGAAGACGTGTGGTATATTTATAACAGTTCCTACAGCATAAACCTAACATAGAACATTCGTGTGGATAGGAAGCTGAAAACGTGTGGTATATTTATGACAGTTACTACAACATAAACCTAACATAGAACATTCGTGTAGATAGGAAGCTGAAGACGTGTGGTATATTTATAACAGTACCTACAACATAAAACTAACATAGAACATTCGTGTAGATAGGAAGCTGAAGACGTCTGGTATATTTATAACAGTACCTACAACATAAACCTAACATAGAACATTCGTGTAGATAGGAAGCTGAAGACGTGTGGTATATTTATAACAGTACCTACAACATAAACCTAACATAGAACATTCGTGTGGATAGGAAGCTGAAGACGTGTGGTATCTTTATAACAGTTCCTACAGCATAAACCTAACATAGAACATTCGTGTGGATAGGAAGCTGAAGACGTGTGGTATCTTTATAACAGTTCCTACAGCATAAACCTAACATAGAACATTCGTGTTGATAGGAAGTTGATAACTTGGTATCTTCATAACAGTTCCTACAACATAAACCTAACATAGAACATTCATGTAGATAGGAAGTTGATAGCTTGGTATCTTTATAACAGTTCCTACAACATAAACCTAACATAGAACATTCGTGTAGATAGGAAGCTGAAGACGTGTGGTATATTTATAACAGTACCTACAACATAAAACTAACATAGAACATTCGTGTGGATAGGAAGCTGAAGACGTGTGGTATATTTATAACAGTTACCTACAACATAAACCTAACATAGAACATTCGTGTAGATAGGAAGCTGAAGACGTGTGGTATATTTATAACAGTACCTACAACATAAACCTAACATAGAACATTCGTGTAGATAGGAAGCTGAAGACGTGTGGTATATTTATAACAGTTCCTACAGCATAAACCTAACATAGAACATTCGTGTGGATAGGAAGCTGAAGACGTGTGGTATATTTATGACAGTTACTACAACATAAACCTAACATAGAACATTCGTGTAGATAGGAAGCTGAAGACGTGTGGTATATTTATAACAGTACCTACAACATAAACCTAACATAGAACATTCGTGTAGATAGGAAGTTGATAGCTTGGTATCTTTATAACAGTTCCTACAACGTAAACCTAACATAGAACATTCGTGTAGATAGGAAGCTGAAGACGTGTGGTATATTTATAACAGTACCTACAACATAAACCTAACATAGAACATTCGTGTAGATAGGAAGCTGAAGACGTGTGGTATATTTATAACAGTACCTACAACATAAACCTAACATAGAACATTCGTGTAGATAGGAAGCTGAAGACGTGTGGTATATTTATAACAGTACCTACAACATAAACCTAACATAGAACATTCGTGTAGATAGGAAGTTGATAACTTGGTATCTTTATAACAGTTCCTACAACATAAACCTAACATAGAACATTCGTGTAGATAGGAAGCTGAAGACGTGTGGTATATTTATAACAGTACCTACAACATAAACCTAACATAGAACATTCGTGTGGATAGGAAGCTGAAGACGTGTGGTATCTTTATAACAGTTCCTACAGCATATACCTAACACAGAACATTCGTGTAGATAGGAAGTTGATAGCTTGGTATCTTTATAACAGTTCCTACAGCATAAACCTAACATAGAACATTCATGTAGATAGGAAGTTGATAGCTTGGTATCTTTATAACAGTTCCTACAGCAAAAACCTAACATAGAACATTCGTGTGGATAGGAAGCTGAAGACGTGTGGTATCTTTATGACAGTTCCTACAGCATAAACCTAACATAGAACATTCGTGTTGATAGGAAGTTGATAACTTGGTATCTTCATAACAGTTCCTACAACATAAACCTAACATAGAACATTCATGTAGATAGGAAGTTGATAGCTTGGTATCTTTATAACAGTTCCTACAACGTAAACCTAACATAGAACATTCGTGTAGATAGGAAGCTGAAGACGTGTGGTATATTTATAACAGTACCTACAACATAAACCTAACATAGAACATTCGTGTAGATAGGAAGCTGAAGACGCCTGGTATATTTATAACAGTACCTACAACATAAACCTAACATAGAACATTCGTGTGGATAGGAAGCTGAAGACGTGTGGTATATTTATGACAGTTACTACAACATAAACCTAACATAGAACATTCGTGTAGATAGGAAGCTGAAGACGTGTGGTATATTTATAACAGTACCTACAACATAAACCTAACATAGAACATTCGTGTAGATAGGAAGCTGAAGACGTGTGGTATATTTATAACAGTACCTACAACATAAACCTAACATAGAACATTCGTGTGGATAGGAAGCTGAAGACGTGTGGTATCTTTATAACAGTTCCTACAGCATATACCTAACACAGAACATTCGTGTAGATAGGAAGTTGATAGCTTGGTATCTTTATAACAGTTCCTACAGCATAAACCTAACATAGAACATTCATGTAGATAGGAAGTTGATAGCTTGGTATCTTTATAACAGTTCCTACAGCATAAACCTAACATAGAACATTCGTGTGGATAGGAAGCTGAAGACGTGTGGTATCTTTATAACAGTTCCTACAGCATAAACCTAACATAGAACATTCGTGTTGATAGGAAGTTGATAACTTGGTATCTTCATAACAGTTCCTACAACATAAACCTAACATAGAACATTCATGTAGATAGGAAGTTGATAGCTTGGTATCTTTATAACAGTTCCTACAACATAAACCTAACATAGAACATTCGTGTAGATAGGAAGCTGAAGACGTGTGGTATATTTATAACAGTACCTACAACATAAACCTAACATAGAACATTCGTGTAGATAGGAAGCTGAAGACGTGTGGTATATTTATAACAGTACCTACAACATAAACCTAACATAGAACATTCGTGTGGATAGGAAGCTGAAGACGTGTGGTATATTTATGACAGTTACTACAACATAAACCTAACATAGAACATTCGTGTAGATAGGAAGCTGAAGACGTGTGGTATATTTATAACAGTACCTACAACATAAAACCTAACATAGAACATTCGTGTGGATAGGAAGCTGAAGACGTGTGGTATATTTATGACAGTTACTACAACATAAACCTAACATAGAACATTCGTGTAGATAGGAAGCTGAAGACGTGTGGTATATTTATAACAGTACCTACAACATAAAACTAACATAGAACATTCGTGTAGATAGGAAGCTGAAGACGTGTGGTATATTTATAACAGTTCCTACAGCATAAACCTAACATAGAACATTCGTGTGGATAGGAAGCTGAAAACGTGTGGTATATTTATAACAGTTACTACAACATAAACCTAACATAGAACATTCGTGTAGATAGGAAGCTGAAGACGTGTGGTATATTTATAACAGTACCTACAACATAAAACTAACATAGAACATTCGTGTAGATAGGAAGCTGAAGACGTCTGGTATATTTATAACAGTACCTACAACATAAACCTAACATAGAACATTCGTGTAGATAGGAAGCTGAAGACGTCTGGTATATTTATAACAGTACCTACAACATAAACCTAACATAGAACATTCGTGTGGATAGGAAGCTGAAGACGTGTGGTATCTTTATAACAGTTCCTACAGCATAAACCTAACATAGAACATTCGTGTGGATAGGAAGCTGAAGACGTGTGGTATCTTTATGACAGTTCCTACAGCATAAACCTAACATAGAACATTCGTGTTGATAGGAAGTTGATAACTTGGTATCTTCATAACAGTTCCTACAACATAAACCTAACATAGAACATTCATGTAGATAGGAAGTTGATAGCTTGGTATCTTTATAACAGTTCCTACAACATAAACCTAACATAGAACATTCGTGTAGATAGGAAGCTGAAGACGTGTGGTATATTTATAACAGTACCTACAACATAAAACTAACATAGAACATTCGTGTAGATAGGAAGCTGAAGACGTGTGGTATATTTATAACAGTTACTACAACATAAACCTAACATAGAACATTCGTGTAGATAGGAAGCTGAAGACGTGTGGTATATTTATAACAGTTCCTACAACATAAACCTAACATAGAACATTCGTGTAGATAGGAAGCTGAAGACGTGTGGTATATTTATAACAGTTCCTACAACATAAACCTAACATAGAACATTCGTGTGGATAGGAAGCTGAAGACGTGAAGACGGTATATTTATAACAGTTACTACAACATAAACCTAACATAGAACATTCGTGTAGATAGGAAGCTGAAGACGTGTGGTATATTTATAACAGTACCTACAACGTAAACCTAACATAGAACATTCGTGTAGATAGGAAGCTGAAGACGTGTGGTATATTTATAACAGTTCCTACAACATAAACCTAACATAGAACATTCGTGTAGATAGGAAGTTGATAGCTTGTGTAGTATCTTTATAACAGTTCCTACAACATAAACCTAACATAGAACATTCGTGTAGATAGGAAGCTGAAGACGTGTGGTATATTTATAACAGTTCCTACAACATAAACCTAACATAGAACATTCGTGTAGATAGGAAGCTGAAGACGTGTGGTATATTTATAACAGTTCCTACAACATAAACCTAACATAGAACATTCGTGTAGATAGGAAGCTGAAGACGTGTGGTATCTTTATAACAGTTCCTACAACATAAACCTAACATAGAACATTCGTGTAGATAGGAAGCTGAAGACGTGTGGTATATTTATAACAGTTCCTACAACATAAACCTAACATAGAACATTCGTGTAGATAGGAAGCTGAAGACGTGTGGTATCTTTATAACAGTTCCTACAACATAAACCTAACATAGAACATTCGTGTAGATAGGAAGCTGAAGACGTGTGGTATCTTTATAACAGTTCCTACAACATAAACCTAACATAGAACATTCGTGTAGATAGGAAGCTGAAGACGTGTGGTATCTTTATAACAGTTCCTACAACATAAACCTAACATAGAACATTCGTGTAGATAGGAAGCTGAAGACGTGTGGTATATTTATAACAGTTCCTACAACATAAACCTAACATAGAACATTCGTGTAGATAGGAAGCTGAAGCTGAATAACAGTTCCTACAACATAAACCTAACATAGAACATGTGGGAAGCTATCTTTATAACAGTTCCTACAACATAAACCTAACATAGAACATTCGTGTAGATAGGAAGCTGAAGACGTGTGGTATATTTATAACAGTTCCTACAACATAAACCTAACATAGAACATTCGTGTAGATAGGAAGCTGAAGACGTGTGGTATATTTATAACAGTTCCTACAACATAAACCTAACATAGAACATTCGTGTAGATAGGAAGCTGAAGACGTGTGGTATATTTATAACAGTTCCTACAACATAAACCTAACATAGAACATTCGTGTAGATAGGAAGCTGAAGACGTGTGGTATATTTATAACAGTTCCTACAACATAAACCTAACATAGAACATTCGTGTAGATAGGAAGCTGAAGACGTGTGGTATATTTATAACAGTTCCTACAACATAAACCTAACATAGAACATTCGTGTAGATAGGAAGCTGATAGACGTGTGGTATCTTTATAACAGTTCCTACAACATAAACCTAACATAGAACATTCGTGTAGATAGGAAGCTGAAGACGTGTGGTATCTTTATAACAGTTCCTACAACATAAACCTAACATAGAACATTCGTGTAGATAGGAAGTTGAAGACTGGTATCTTTATAACAGTTCCTACAACATAAACCTAACATAGAACATTCGTGTAGATAGGAAGCTGAAGACGTGTGGTATCTTTATAACAGTTCCTACAACATAAACCTAACATAGAACATTCGTGTGGATAGGAAGCTGAAGACGTGATGGTATCTTTATAACAGTTCCTACAACATAAACCTAACATAGAACATTCGTGTAGATAGGAAGCTGATAGGTATATTTATAACAGTTGGTATCTTTATAACAGTTCCTACAACATAAACCTAACATAGAACATTCGTGTAGATAGGAAGCTGAAGACGTGTGGTATATTTATAACAGTTCCTACAACATAAACCTAACATAGAACATTCGTGTAGATAGGAAGCTGAAGACGTGTGGTATATTTATAACAGTTCCTACAACATAAACCTAACATAGAACATTCGTGTAGATAGGAAGCTGAAGACGTGTGGTATATTTATAACAGTTCCTACAACATAAACCTAACATAGAACATTCGTGTAGATAGGAAGCTGAAGACGTGTGGTATATTTATAACAGTTCCTACAACATAAACCTAACATAGAACATTCGTGTAGATAGGAAGCTGAAGACTGATATTTATAACAGTTCCTACAACATAAACCTAACATAGAACATTCGTGGATATATTTATATACAGTTCCTACAACATAAACCTAACATAGAACATTCGTGTAGATAGGAAGCTGAAGACGTGTGGTATCTTTATAACAGTTCCTACAACATAAACCTAACATAGAACATTCGTGTAGATAGGAAGCTGAAGAGACGTGGTATCTTTATAACAGTTCCTACAACATAAACCTAACATAGAACATTCGTGTAGATAGGAAGCTGAAGACGTGTGGTATATTTATAACAGTACCTACAACATAAACCTAACATAGAACATTCGTGTAGATAGGAAGCTGAAGACGTGTGGTATATTTATAACAGTACCTACAACATAAACCTAACATAGAACATTCGTGTAGATAGGAAGTTGATAGACTTGGTATCTTTATAACAGTTCCTACAACATAAACCTAACATAGAACATTCGTGTAGATAGGAAGCTGAAGACGTGTGGTATATTTATAACAGTTAAACCTACAACATAAACCTAACATAGAACATTCGTGTGGATAGGAAGCTGAAGACGTGTGGTATCTTTATAACAGTTCCTACAACATAAACCTAACATAGAACATTCGTGTAGATAGGAAGTTGATAGACTTGGTATCTTTATAACAGTTCCTACAACATAAACCTAACATAGAACATTCGTGTAGATAGGAAGCTGATAGCTTGGTATCTTTATAACAGTTCCTACAACATAAACCTAACATAGAACATTCGTGTGGATAGGAAGCTGAAGACGTGTGGTATATTTATAACAGTTCCTACAACATAAACCTAACATAGAACATTCGTGTAGATAGGAAGCTGAAGACGTGTGGTATATTTATAACAGTTCCTACAACATAAACCTAACATAGAACATTCGTGTAGATAGGAAGCTGAAGACGTGTGGTATATTTATAACAGTTCCTACAACATAAACCTAACATAGAACATTCGTGTAGATAGGAAGCTGAAGACGTGTGGTATATTTATAACAGTTACTACAACATAAACCTAACATAGAACATTCGTGTAGATAGGAAGCTGAAGACGTGTGGTATATTTATAACAGTACCTACAACATAAACCTAACATAGAACATTCGTGTAGATAGGAAGCTGAAGACGTGTGGTATATTTATAACAGTTCCTACAACATAAACCTAACATAGAACATTCGTGTAGATAGGAAGCTGAAGACGTGTGGTATATTTATAACAGTTCCTACAACATAAACCTAACATAGAACATTCGTGTAGATAGGAAGCTGAAGACGTGTGGTATCTTTATAACAGTTCCTACAACATAAACCTAACATAGAACATTCGTGTGATAGGAAGCTGAAGACGTGTGGTATCTTTATAACAGTTCCTACAGCATAAACCTAACATAGAACATTCGTGTAGATAGGAAGTTGATAACTTGGTATCTTTATAACAGTTCCTACAACATAAACCTAACATAGAACATTCATGTAGATAGGAAGTTGATAGCTTGGTATCTTTATAACAGTTCCTACAACATAAACCTAACATAGAACATTCGTGTAGATAGGAAGCTGAAGACGTGTGGTATATTTATAACAGTACCTACAACATAAACCTAACATAGAACATTCGTGTAGATAGGAAGCTGAAGACGTGTGGTATATTTATAACAGTACCTACAACATAAACCTAACATAGAACATTCGTGTAGATAGGAAGCTGAAGACGTGTGGTATCTTTATAACAGTTCCTACAACATAAACCTAACATAGAACATTCGTGTAGATAGGAAGCTGAAGACGTGTGGTATATTTATAACAGTTCCTACAACATAAACCTAACATAGAACATTCGTGTAGATAGGAAGTTGATAACTTGGTATCTTTATAACAGTTCCTACAACATAAACCTAACATAGAACATTCGTGTAGATAGGAAGCTGAAGACGTGTGGTATATTTATAACAGTACCTACAACATAAACCTAACATAGAACATTCGTGTGGATAGGAAGCTGAAGACGTGTGGTATCTTTATAACAGTTCCTACAGCATAAACCTAACATAGAACATTCGTGTAGATAGGAAGTTGATAGCTTGGTATCTTTATAACAGTTCCTACAACATAAACCTAACATAGAACATTCGTGTAGATAGGAAGCTGATAGCTTGGTATCTTTATAACAGTTCCTACAACATAAACCTAACATAGAACATTCGTGTAGATAGGAAGCTGAAGACGTGTGGTATATTTATAACAGTTCCTACAACATAAACCTAACATAGAACATTCGTGTAGATAGGAAGCTGAAGACGTTGGTATATTTATAACAGTTCCTACAACATAAACCTAACATAGAACATTCGTGTAGATAGGAAGTTGATAGACTGTGGTATCTTTATAACAGTTCCTACAACATAAACCTAACATAGAACATTCGTGTAGATAGGAAGCTGAAGACGTGTGGTATATTTATAACAGTTCCTACAGCATAAACCTAACATAGAACATTCGTGTGATAGGAAGCTGAAGACGTGTGGTATATTTATAACAGTTCCTACAACATAAACCTAACATAGAACATTCGTGTAGATAGGAAGCTGAAGACGTGTGGTATCTTTATAACAGTTCCTACAACATAAACCTAACATAGAACATTCGTGTAGATAGGAAGCTTGATAGACTTGGTATCTTTATAACAGTTCCTACAACATAAACCTAACATAGAACATTCGTGTAGATAGGAAGTTGATAGACTTGGTATCTTTATAACAGTTCCTACAACATAAACCTAACATAGAACATTCGTGTAGATAGGAAGCTGATAGACGTGTGGTATCTTTATAACAGTTCCTACAACATAAACCTAACATAGAACATTCGTGTAGATAGGAAGCTGAAGACGTGTGGTATATTTATAACAGTTCCTACAACATAAACCTAACATAGAACATTCATGTAGATAGGAAGCTGAAGACGTGTGGTATATTTATAACAGTACCTACAACATAAACCTAACATAGAACATTCGTGTGGATAGGAAGCTGAAGACGTGTGGTATCTTTATAACAGTTCCTACAGCATAAACCTAACATAGAACATTCGTGTGGATAGGAAGCTGAAGACGTGTGGTATCTTTATAACAGTTCCTACAGCATAAACCTAACATAGAACATTCGTGTAGATAGGAAGTTGATAGCTTGGTATCTTTATAACAGTTCCTACAACATAAACCTAACATAGAACATTCGTGTAGATAGGAAGTTGATAGCTTGGTATCTTTATAACAGTACCTACAACATAAACCTAACATAGAACATTCGTGTGGATAGGAAGCTGAAGACGTGTGGTATCTTTATAACAGTTCCTACAGCATAAACCTAACATAGAACATTCGTGTGGATAGGAAGCTGAAGACGTGTGGTATCTTTATAACAGTTCCTACAGCATAAACCTAACATAGAACATTCGTGTAGATAGGAAGTTGATAACTTGGTATCTTTATAACAGTTCCTACAACATAAACCTAACATAGAACATTCGTGTAGATAGGAAGTTGATAGCTTGGTATCTTTATAACAGTTCCTACAACGTAAACCTAACATAGAACATTCGTATAGATAGGAAGCTGAAGACGTGTGGTATATTTATAACAGTACCTAGAACATAAAACTAACATAGAACATTCGTGTAGATAGGAAGCTGAAGACGTGTGGTATATTTATAACAGTACCTACAACATAAACCTAACATAGAACATTCGTGTAGATAGGAAGCTGAAGACGTGTGGTATCTTTATAACAGTTCCTACAACATAAACCTAACATAGAACATTCGTGTAGATAGGAAGCTGAAGACGTGTGGTATATTTATAACAGTTCCTACAACATAAACCTAACATAGAACATTCGTGTAGATAGGAAGCTGAAGACGTGTGGTATCTTTATAACAGTTCCTACAACATAAACCTAACATAGAACATTCGTGTAGATAGGAAGTTGATAACTTGGTATCTTTATAACAGTTCCTACAACATAAACCTAACATAGAACATTCGTGTAGATAGGAAGCTGAAGACGTGTGGTATATTTATAACAGTTCCTACAACATAAACCTAACATAGAACATTCGTGTAGATAGGAAGCTGAAGACGTGTGGTATCTTTATAACAGTTCCTACAACATAAACCTAACATAGAACATTCGTGTAGATAGGAAGCTGAAGACGTGTGGTATATTTATAACAGTTCCTACAACATAAACCTAACATAGAACATTCGTGTAGATAGGAAGCTGAAGACGTGTGGTATCTTTATAACAGTTCCTACAGCATAAACCTAACATAGAACATTCGTGTAGATAGGAAGCTGAAGACGTGTGGTATCTTTATAACAGTTCCTACAACATAAACCTAACATAGAACATTCGTGTAGATAGGAAGTTGATAGCTTGGTATCTTTATAACAGTTCCTACAGCATAAACCTAACATAGAACATTCGTGTAGATAGGAAGTTGATAGCTTGGTATCTTTATAACAGTTCCTACAACATAAACCTAACATAGAACATTCGTGTAGATAGGAAGCTGAAGACGTGTGGTATATTTATAACAGTTCCTACAGCATAAACCTAACATAGAACATTCGTGTAGATAGGAAGTTGATAGCTTGGTATCTTTATAACAGTTCCTACAACATAAACCTAACATAGAACATTCGTGTAGATAGGAAGTTGATAGCTTGGTATCTTTATAACAGTTCCTACAACATAAACCTAACATAGAACATTCGTGTAGATAGGAAGCTGAAGACGTGTGGTATATTTATAACAGTTCCTACAGCATAAACCTAACATAGAACATTCGTGTGGATAGGAAGCTGAAGACGTGTGGTATCTTTATAACAGTATAAACCTATAACAGTTCGTGTAGGATACAAGCTGAAGATAAACCTAACATAGAACATTCGTGTGGATAGGAAGCTGAAGACGTGTGGTATCTTTATAACAGTTCCTACAGCATAAACCTAACATAGAACATTCGTGTAGATAGGAAGTTGATAACTTGGTATCTTCATAACAGTTCCTACAACATAAACCTAACATAGAATATTCATGTAGATAGGAAGTTGATAGCTTGGTATCTTTATAACAGTTCCTACAGCATAAACCTAACATAGAACATTCATGTAGATAGGAAGTTGATAGCTTGGTATCTTTATAACAGTTCCTACAACATAAACCTAACATAGAACATTCGTGTAGATAGGAAGCTGAAGACGTGTGGTATATTTATAACAGTTTCTACAGCATAAACCTAACATAGAACATTCGTGTAGATAGGAAGCTGAAGACGTCTGGTATATTTATAACAGTACCTACAACATAAACCTAACATAGAACATTCGTGTGGATAGGAAGCTGAAGACGTGTGGTATCTTTATAACAGTTCCTACAGCATAAACCTAACATAGAACATTCGTGTGGATAGGAAGCTGAGGACGTGTGGTATCTTTATAACAGTTCCTACAGCATATACCTAACATAGAACATTCGTATAGATAGGAAGTTGATAGCTTGGTATCTTTATAACAGTTCCTACAGTATAAACCTAACATAGAACATTCATGTAGATAGGAAGTTGATAGCTTGGTATCTTTATAACAGTACCTACAACATAAACCTAACATAGAACATTCGTGTTGATAGGAAGTTGATAACTTGGTATCTTCATAACAGTTCCTACAACATAAACCTAACATAGAACATTCGTGTAGATAGGAAGCTGAAGACGTGTGGTATATTTATAACAGTACCTACAACATAAACCTAACATAGAACATTCGTGTAGATAGGAAGCTGAAGACGCCTGGTATATTTATAACACTACCTACAACATAAACCTAACATAGAACATTCGTGTGGATAGGAAGCTGAAAACGTGTGGCACATTTATGACAGTTACTACAACATAAACCTAACATAGAACATTCGTGTAGATAGGAAGCTGAAGACGTGTGGTATATTTATAACAGTACCTACAACATAAAACTGACATAGAACATTCGTGTAGATAGGAAGCTGAAGACGTCTGGTATATTTATAACAGTACCTACAACATAAACCTAACATAGAACATTCGTGTAGATAGGAAGCTGAAGACGTCTGGTATATTTATAACAGTACCTACAACATAAACCTAACATAGAACATTCGTGTGGATAGGAAGCTGAAGACGTGTGGTATCTTTATAACAGTTCCTACAGCATAAACCTAACATAGAACATTCGTGTGGATAGGAAGCTGAAGACGTGTGGTATCTTTATGACAGTTCCTACAGCATAAACCTAACATAGAACATTCGTGTTGATAGGAAGTTGATAACTTGGTATTTTCATAACAGTTCCTACAACATAAACCTAACATAGAACATTCATGTAGATAGGAAGTTGATAGCTTGGTATCTTTATAACAGTTCCTACAACATAAACCTAACATAGAACATTCGTGTAGATAGGAAGCTGAAGACGTGTGGTATATTTATAACAGTACCTACAACATAAAACTAACATAGAACATTCGTGTAGATAGGAAGCTGAAGACGTGTGGTATATTTATAACAGTACCTACAACATAAACCTAACATAGAACATTCGTGTTGATAGGAAGTTGATAACTTGGTATCTTCATAACAGTTCCTACAACATAAACCTAACATAGAACATTCGTGTAGATAGGAAGCTGAAGACGTGTGGTATATTTATAACAGTTCCTACAGCATAAACCTAACATAGAACATTCGTGTTGATAGGAAGTTGATAACTTGGTATCTTCATAACAGTTCCTACAACATAAACCTAACATAGAACATTCGTGTAGATAGGAAGCTGAAGACGTCTGGTATATTTATAACAGTACCTACAACATAAACCTAACATAGAACATTCGTGTGGATAGGAAGCTGAAGACGTGTGGTATCTTTATAACAGTTCCTACAGCATATACCTAACATAGAACATTCGTGTAGATAGGAAGTTGATAGCTTGGTATCTTTATAACAGTTCCTACAGCATAAACCTAACATAGAACATTCATGTAGATAGGAAGTTGATAGCTTGGTATCTTTATAACAGTTCCTACAACGTAAACCTAACATAGAACATTCGTGTAGATAGGAAGCTGAAGACGTGTGGTATATTTATAACAGTTTCTACAGCATATACCTAACATAGAACATTCGTGTAGATAGGAAGTTGATAGCTTGGTATCTTTATAACAGTTCCTACAGCATAAACCTAACATAGAACATTCATGTAGATAGGAAGTTGATAGCTTGGTATCTTTATAACAGTTCCTACAACATAAACCTAACATAGAACATTCGTGTAGATAGGAAGCTGAAGACGTGTGGTATATTTATAACAGTTTCTACAGCATAAACCTAACATAGAACATTCGTGTGGATAGGAAGCTGAAGACGTGTGGTATCTTTATAACAGTTCCTACAGCATAAACCTAACATAGAACATTCGTGTGGATAGGAAGCTGAAGACGTGTGGTATCTTTATGACAGTTCCTACAGCATAAACCTAACATAGAACATTCGTGTTGATAGGAAGTTGATAACTTGGAATCTTCATAACAGTTCCTACAACATAAACCTAACATAGAACATTCATGTAGATAGGAAGTTGATAGCTTGGTATTTTTATAACAGTTCCTACAACGTAAACCTAACATAGAACATTCGTGTAGATAGGAAGCTGAAAACGTGTGGTATATTTATAACAGTACCTACAACATAAACCTAACATAGAACATTCGTGTAGATAGGAAGCTGAAGACGTCTGGTATATTTATAACAGTACCTACAACATAAACCTAACATAGAACATTCGTGTGGATAGGAAGCTGAAGACGTGTGGTATCTTTATAACAGTTCCTACAGCATAAACCTAACATAGAACATTCGTGTGGATAGGAAGCTGAGGACGTGTGGTATCTTTATAACAGTTCCTACAGCATATACCTAACATAGAACATTCGTGTAGATAGGAAGTTGATAGCTTGGTATCTTTATAACAGTTCCTACAGCATAAACCTAACATAGAACATTCGTGTTGATAGGAAGTTGATAACTTGGTATCTTTATAACAGTTCCTACAACATAAACCTAACATAGAACATTCATGTAGATAGGAAGTTGATAGCTTGGTATCTTTATAACAGTTCCTACAGCATAAACCTAACATAGAACATTCGTGTGGATAGGAAGCTGAAGACGTGTGGTATCTTTATGACAGTTCCTACAGCATAAACCTAACATAGAACATTCGTGTTGATAGGAAGTTGATAACTTGGTATCTTTATAACAGTTCCTACAACATAAACCTAACATAGAACATTCATGTAGATAGGAAGTTGATAGCTTGGTATCTTTATGACAGTTCCTACAACGTAAACCTAACATAGAACATTCCTGTAGATAGGAAGCTGAAGACGCCTGGTATCTTTATAACAGTTCCTACAACGTAAACCTAACATAGAACATTCGTGTAGATAGGAAGCTGAAGACGTGTGGTATATTTATAACAGTTTCTACAGCATATACCTAACATAGAACATTCGTGTAGATAGGAATTTGATAGCTTGGTATCTTTATAACAGTTCCTACAGCATAAACCTAACATAGAACATTCATGTAGTTAGGAAGTTGATAGCTTGGTATCTTTATAACAGTTCCTACAACGTAAACCTAACATAGAACATTCGTGTAGATAGGAAGCTGAAGACGTGTGGTATATTTATAACAGTTTCTACAGCATAAACCTAACATAGAACATTCGTGTGGATAGGAAGCTGAAGACGTGTGGTATCTTTATAACAGTTCCTACAGCATAAACCTAACATAGAACATTCGTGTGGATAGGAAGCTGAAGACGTGTGGTATCTTTATGACAGTTCCTACAGCATAAACCTAACATAGAACATTCGTGTTGATAGGAAGTTGATAACTTGGAATCTTCATAACAGTTCCTACAACATAAACCTAACATAGAACATTCATGTAGATAGGAAGTTGATAGCTTGGTATCTTTATAACAGTTCCTACAGCATAAACCTAACATAGAACATTCGTGTTGATAGGAAGTTGATAACTTGGTATCTTCATAACAGTTCCTACAACATAAACCTAACATAGAACATTCGTGTAGATAGGAAGCTGAAGACGTGTGATATATTTATAACAGTACCTACAACATAAAACTAACATAGAACATTCGTGTGGATAGGAAGCTGAAGACGTGTGGTATATTTATGACAGTTACTACAACATAAACCTAACATAGAACATTCGTGTAGATAGGAAGCTGAAGTCGTGTGGTATATTTATAACAGTACCTACAACATAAAACTAACATAGAACATTCGTGTGGATAGGAAGCTGAAGACGTGTGGTATATTTATGACAGTTACTACAACATAAACCTAACATTGAACATTCGTGTAGATAGGAAGCTGAAGACGTGTGGTATATTTATAACAGTACCTACAACGTAAAACTAACATAGAACATTCGTGTAGATAGGAAGCTGAAGACGTGTGGTATATTTATAACAGTTCCTACAGCATAAACCTAACATAGAACATTCGTGTGGATAGGAAGCTGAAAACGTGTGGTACATTTATCACAGTTACTACAACATAAACCTAACATAGAACATTCGTGTAGATAGGAAGCTGAAGACGTGTGGTATATTTATAACAGTACCTACAACATAAAACTGACATAGAACATTCGTGTAGATAGGAAGCTGAAGACGTCTGGTATATTTATAACAGTACCTACAACATAAACCTAACATAGAACATTCGTGTAGATAGGAAGCTGAAGACGTCTGGTATATTTATAACAGTACCTACAACATAAACCTAACATAGAACATTCGTGTGGATAGGAAGCTGAAGACGTGTGGTATCTTTATAACAGTTCCTACAGCATAAACCTAACATAGAACATTCGTGTGGATAGGAAGCTGAAGACGTGTGGTATCTTTATGACAGTTCCTACAGCATAAACCTAATATAGAACATTCGTGTTGATAGGAAGTTGATAACTTGGTATCTTCATAACAGTTCCTACAACATAAACCTAACATAGAACATTCATGTAGATAGGAAGTTGATAGCTTGGTATCTTTATAACAGTTCCTACAACATAAACCTAACATAGAACATTCGTGTAGATAGGAAGCTGAAGACGTGTGGTATATTTATAACAGTACCTACAACATAAAACTAACATAGAACATTCGTGTAGATAGGAAGCTGAAGACGTGTGGTATATTTATAACAGTACCTACAACATAAACCTAACATAGAACATTCGTGTTGATAGGAAGTTGATAACTTGGTATCTTCATAACAGTTCCTACAACATAAACCTAACATAGAACATTCGTGTAGATAGGAAGCTGAAGACGTGTGGTATATTTATAACAGTTCCTACAGCATAAACTTAACATAGAACATTCGTGTTGATAGGAAGTTGATAACTTGGTATCTTCATAACAGTTCCTACAACATAAACCTAACATAGAACATTCGTGTAGATAGGAAGCTGAAGACGTCGGGTATATTTATAACAGTACCTACAACATAAACCTAACATAGAACATTCGTGTGGATAGGAAGCTGAAGACGTGTGGTACCTTTATAACAGTTCCTACAGCATATACCTAACATAGAACATTCGTGTAGATAGGAAGTTGATAGCTTGGTATCTTTATAACAGTTCCTACAGCATAAACCTAACATAGAACATTCATGTAGATAGGAAGTTGATAGCTTGGTATCTTTATAACAGTTCCTACAACGTAAACCTAACATAGAACATTCGTGTAGATAGGAAGCTGAAGACGTGTGATATATTTATAACAGTTTCTACAGCATATACCTAACATAGAACATTCGTGTAGATAGGAAGTTGATAGCTTGGTATCTTTATAACAGTTCCTACAGCATAAACCTAACATAGAACATTCATGTAGATAGGAAGTTGATAGCTTGGTATCTTTATAACAGTTCTTACAACGTAAACCTAACATAGAACATTCGTGTAGATAGGAAGCTGAAGACGTGTGGTATATTTATAACAGTTTCTACAGCATAAACCTAACATAGAACATTCGTGTGGATAGGAAGCTGAAGACGTGTGGTATCTTTATAACAGTTCCTACAGCATAAACCTAACATAGAACATTCGTGTGGATAGGAAGCTGAAGACGTGTGGTATCTTTATGACAATTCCTACAGCATAAACCTAACATAGAACATTCGTGTTGATAGGAAGTTGATAACTTGGTATCTTCATAACAGTTCCTACAACATAAACCTAACATAGAACATTCATGTAGATAGGAAGTTGATAGCTTGGTATCTTTATAACAGTTCCTAGAACGTAAACCTAACATAGAACATTCGTGTAGATAGGAAGCTGAAGACGTGTGGTATATTTATAACAGTACCTACAACATAAACCTAACATAGAACATTCGTGTAGATAGGAAGCTGAAGACGTCTGGTATATTTATAACAGTACCTACAACATAAACCTAACATAGAGCATTCGTGTGGATAGGAAGCTGAAGACGTGTGGTATCTTTATAACAGTTCCTACAGCATAAACCTAACATAGAACATTCGTGTGGATAGGAAGCTGAGGACGTGTGGTATCTTTATAACAGTTCCTACAGCATATACCTAACATAGAACATTCATGTAGATAGGAAGTTGATAGCTTGGTATCTTTATAACAGTTCTTACAACGTAAACCTAACATAGAACATTCGTGTAGATAGGAAGCTGAAGACGTGTGGTATATTTATAACAGTTTCTACAGCATAAACCTAACATAGAACATTCGTGTGGATAGGAAGCTGAAGACGTGTGGTATCTTTATAACAGTTCCTACAGCATAAACCTAACATAGAACATTCGTGTGGATAGGAAGCTGAAGACGTGTGGTATCTTTATGACAATTCCTACAGCATAAACCTAACATAGAACATTCGTGTTGATAGGAAGTTGATAACTTGGTATCTTCATAACAGTTCCTACAACAT
The DNA here is from genome assembly GCF_004210375.1 of Tachypleus tridentatus. Taxonomy (NCBI): domain Eukaryota; kingdom Metazoa; phylum Arthropoda; class Merostomata; order Xiphosura; family Limulidae; genus Tachypleus; species Tachypleus tridentatus. The sequence continues at coordinate 55,435,071 of NC_134827.1, forward strand.
AAACCTAACATAGAACATTCATGTAGATAGGAAGTTGATAGCTTGGTATCTTTATAACAGTTCCTACAACGTAAACCTAACATAGAACATTCGTGTAGATAGGAAGCTGAAGACGTGTGGTATATTTATAACAGTACCTACAACATAAACCTAACATAGAACATTCGTGTAGATAGGAAGCTGAAGACGTCTGGTATATTTATAACAGTACCTACAACATAAACCTAACATAGAGCATTCGTGTGGATAGGAAGCTGAAGACGTGTGGTATCTTTATAACAGTTCCTACAGCATAAACCTAACATAGAACATTCGTGTGGATAGGAAGCTGAGGACGTGTGGTATCTTTATAACAGTTCCTACAGCATAAACCTAACATAGAACATTCGTGTTGATAGGAAGTTGATAACTTGGTATCTTCATAACAGTTCCTACAACATAAACCTAACATAGAACATTCATGTAGATAGGAAGTTGATAGCTTGGTATCTTTATAACAGTTCCTAGAACGTAAACCTAACATAGAACATTCGTGTAGATAGGAAGCTGAAGACGTGTGGTATATTTATAACAGTACCTACAACATAAACCTAACATAGAACATTCGTGTAGATAGGAAGCTGAAGACGTCTGGTATATTTATAACAGTACCTACAACATAAACCTAACATAGAGCATTCGTGTGGATAGGAAGCTGAAGACGTGTGGTATCTTTATAACAGTTCCTACAGCATAAACCTAACATAGAACATTCGTGTGGATAGGAAGCTGAGGACGTGTGGTATCTTTATAACAGTTCCTACAGCATATACCTAACATAGAACATTCATGTAGATAGGAAGTTGATAGCTTGGTATCTTTATAACAGTTCCTACAGCATAAACCTAACATAGAACATTCATGTAGATAGGAAGTTGATAGCTTGGTATCTTTATAACAGTTCCTACAACGTAAACCTAACATAGAACATTCGTGTAGATAGGAAGCTGAAGACGTGTGGTATATTTATAACAGTTTCTACAGCATAAACCTAACATAGAACATTAGCGTGGATAAAAATATGGATACGTGTGGTATCTTTGGGGCAGTTCCTAATGTAGATCTTTCATGTGGACATGTGCATAAAAATCTGGATATGTGTGGCATCTTTAATAGGGTGCAGGTTTACTATGAACAGCAGTATATTATATGTGGTTATAAACAGGGTGCAGGTTTACTATGAACAGCAGTATAGTATATGTGGTTATAAACAGGGTGCAGCTTTACTATGAACAGCAGTATATTATATGTGGTTATAAACAGGGTGCAGGTTTACTATGAACAGCAGTATATTATATGTGGTTATAAACAGGGTGCAGGTTTACTATGAACAGCAGTATATTATATGTGGTTATAAACAGGGTGCAGGTTTACTATGAACAGCAGCATATTATATTTGGTTATAAACAGGGTGCAGGTTTACTATGAACAGCAGTATATTATATGTGGTTATAAACAGGGCGCAGGTTTAGTATGAACAGCAGTATATTATATGTGGTTATAGACAGGGTGCAGACTTGTCTTTGTTTTACCCCGAAATTTATAAATTTTGATGTTAATATATAACAATGTCATCATATCTTGTAATTTTATGTGTTTAATAATTTGAGATATGGATAAAGTAAAAACCCTGAATACAAATTACAGCGAAATCAGTGTATACAGTTAGACGTATTACCTCACTTCTACTCATTTTGGTCTAATAAATAAATTTCAAATAATTCAAAAGCGCGATGTGATAGATTGGTTTGCACGTAAGACACACTGGGTTAGAGTGACCGCTAGAACACCAAGCTACCCAAAACTCTTCCAATTAATATATTACATGGCAGTGAACAGAGCGTGAAACACCAGCGATTTCACGAATAGGAAGCTTATTAAAACTGAAACTTTAAGTCTTTATTTATAGATATTACATATAAGTAGGTAATCTTGCGTGAGTGTGATACGTAACTCCAGTCGATTCTCTTGTTGATTTTTTATTAATTTTAGCCTGGCCTGAATTTTCAGTTAAATGCTCGTATTTGCATGTACACGTTGAACATGTACGTTCGATATTTCATTGGAAAACAATACATACACGAAGCGGCCGCACGATTTTTGTATTCATATATGAACCATAAATTCTCTTTATACGAGTATGTACTCTTTCTATATACCTACTCCATTACCAAGCGCGAGCTTTACGTTCGTACTCATAAATCATGCATCATTTTACTTAGTCACGTGCTTAACTCACGCTGCCTGCGTGATGGCACGTGGATATTTAAATATTCTTCAGTTCTTGATGTTCTATTCGGCGTGGGAACTCGACATTTGGTGAAATAGATTGCGTGAAAAGCTCTGGAACATTCCATACATAATTACGTAAAATCTGGCCGAAATAAATACAAAAAAGCAGTTGTCAGCTATTACCGTTCGCTAAGCAGTTACTTCCCGGTATTTTTCTCTCTCTTCTTCAAAAACTTGTGATTTCGTTTTGATTTAGTTCGTGCGCAATTTCTGATTCCATTTTAACAGAAAAAGTTTTATACGCATGTTTCTTAAATCCGTCTATTTCACACATTCTACGATATATATATGTGTGTCTTTGCTTTTCTTCACATTTACTATTCCATACAAAAACATATTTTATAAAGTGTTTGTTTTTGAATTTTGCGCAAAGCTACTCGAGGGCTATCTGTGCTAGCCGTCCCTAATTTAGCAGTGTAAGACTAGAGGGAAAGCAGCTAGTCATCACCACCCTCCGCCAACTCTTGGGCTACTCTTTTTACTAACGAGTAGGGGAATTGACTATCACATTATAAACGCTCCCCCACAGCTGAAAGGGCGAACATGTTTGGAGCGACGGGGATTCGAACCCGCGACCTTCAGATTACGAGTCAAATGCCTTAACCCACCTGGCCATGCCGAGCCGTTTTATAAATTTCTCTCCTCCTTAGATTTTTATGTAACTCCTGCAATTTTCTTAATTACATAGACTTGAAAAACCAATATCGTCACTTACATCGTATTGCGTCCTTTCAGTCGTGGCGGCGTTATAATGTTACGGTCAATCCCACTATTCGTTAGTAAAAGAGAAGCCCAAGAGTTGTCGGTGGGTGGTGATGACTAGCTGCCTTCCCTCTAGTCTTACACTGCTAAATAAGGGACGGCTAGCGCAGATAGCCCTCGTGTAGCTTTGCGCGAAAAACAAAACAAACAAATGCTTCGTATTCACGCATTTTAGCGGTGTAACAGATGCTCTGTAGAGGTGACCACCATATTTAAACATGTTCGTTTAAGTTTTTACAGTGTAAAAGTGTCTACCGAAATTGGTAAAAACGAATAATACATTTATTTAAACTTAGTGGAGACATATTTGGTAAAATTGATTTTTATAAATATTTATAGACAAAAATAAATATTGTTTGTTTTCGTTCAAAGATACTATCATCGCTCTGTCGTTCGCGGCAACCGTGCCCCGGATTTTAAAACAAGTTCGGAAATCTGGCGCTGACCCATCGGTAAGGGGTACTAAAAGTTAATTAACGCTGACCCATCGGTAAGGGGGATTAAAAGTTAATTAACACTGACCCATCGTTAAGGGGTACTAAAAGTTAATTAACGCTGACCCATCAGTAAGGGGGATTAGAAGTTAATTAACGCTGACCCATCGGTAAGGGGTACTAGAAGTTAATTAACGCTGACCCATCGGCAAGGGGGATTAAAAGTTAATTAACGCTGACCCATCAAAGGGGGATTAAAAGTTAATTAACGCTGACCCATCGTTAAGGAGTAATAAAAGTTAATTAACGCTGACCCATCGGTAAGGGGGATTAAAAGTTAATTAACGCTGACCAATCGGTAAGGGGTACTAAAAGTTAATTAACGCTGACCCATCGGTAAGGGGTACTAAAAGTTAATTAACGCTGACCCATCGGTAAGGGGGATTAAAAGTTAATTAACGCTGACCCATCGGTAAGGGGGATTAAGTTTAAATAAAATATTTCACTGAAACTGACAATTAAAATATTTTCATTAAATTTTAGTTGATAATTGCTTAGTGGAATTGCTTGCTCTACTTGTGTAAGAGTTAATTAAATATATTTGAACATTACAATACTATACTAATATTAGTGTGACAAGTGATTTCTCTGTTAATTAAGAGTTTCCCGTTTGAGAGCCCTGGTGTAATTTCCGAACAGCAACTCGCTATAGAAACGCAATTTTACAGTGGAAAGGAAAACAATCACTAAGATAACGCCGATGGTGTTCACATACATATCACACAGATCTTAGCTGAGGGTTAAGTGCTAAAAGTAGCACAGTACGGGTTTCACTTTGTAACGTATACGTAAATCATTGTCAGTTGACCGGAATATGAGACAATTGTTCACATGTTTAAGAAGGACATTAATAGAACGTGACTAAAGGAGATTTAACCACGTACGCCTCCGTTACACTCTTGAATTAACATCGTTACTAAGGAAGTAGATATTGTGTCAATTGACGAGTACATATAAATCTCTTATGCTGATAACAAAGTAGGAAGTGAGTCATCGCCACAATAGGAACGTGTGTGAAGCAACCCGTAAGACATGCTCTCCGTAATATCAGCTTCTGAAACCTAGTCTTCATGTGTCTGTTTATTGATGTATTAAAAACCTACCTTCAAAATATCGTTTGATAGCTAATGTGTTAAAACTTACCTCCTAAATATTGTTTCATAGTTAATATATTAACCCTACTTCCTGAATATTGTTTGATAGATAAAGTATTAAAACCTACCTTTAAAATATTGACTGATAAATAACGTATTAAAACCTACTTTCTAAATATTATTTCACAGATAATGTATTAAACCTACGTTCAAACTAGTTTGATAGATAGTGTAAAAACCTACTTCCTAAATATTGTTTCATAGACAATGTCTTAACCCTACTTCCTAAATATTGTTTCATATACAATGTCTTAACCGTACTTCCTAAATATTGTTTCATATACAATGTCTTAACCCTACTTCCTAAATATTGTTTCATATATAATGTGTTAAAACCTGCTTTCTAAATATTGTTTCACAGATAATGTGTTAAAACTTACTTCCAATATATTGTTTGACTATATGTCAAACCTATTAACGTGTTAAAACCTATATCCTAAATATCGTTTGATATGTAACGTGTTAAAACCTACATCCTAAATATTGGCTGGTAGATACTGTGTTAAAACCTACATTCAGTAGCCACTTTATTAGGTACACCTATCTAGTGACGAGTGGGGTCCCCTCTTACCTCCAGAACAGCCTCTATTTTTCGCAGCATTTATTCAGCAAGTTGCTGGAAACGTTCTTTAGAGATTTTGACCAATGAATACGTTCTTTAGAGATTTTGACCAATGCATACGTTCTTCAGAGATTTTGACCAATGCATATTTGTCGGCCACACATTCTTGCTTCGGACTTCTCGTTCCACCTCATCCCAAAGGTTCTATTGGGCTGAGATATGGAGACTGTGCAGACCATTGGAATACATTGAAGTCAGTGTCATGTTCGCGGAACCAGCTTGAAATGATGCGTGCTTTGTGTTTTTTTTTTTTTTTTTTTTTGGAATTTCGCACAAAGCTACTCGAGGGCTATCTGTGCTAGCCGTCCCTAATTTAGCAGTGTAAGACTAGAGGGAAGGCAGCTAGTCATCACCACCCACCGCCAACTCTTGGGCTACTCTTTTACCAACGAAAAATGGGATTGACCGTCACATTATAACGCCCCCACGGCTGGGAGGGCGAGCATGTTTAGCGCGACGCGGGCGCGAACCCGCGACCCTCGGATTACGAGTCGCGCGCCTTACGCGCTTGGCCATGCCGGGCCCGTGCTTTGTGACATGATGCATTATCCAGCTGGAAATAGCCATTGGAAAATGAGTCGAAAGTGGCCACAAAGGGATGAACATGGTCAGCAACTATGCTCAGGTATTCAAATGATGCTCAGTTGGTGGTAAAGGGCCTAATGTGTGACAGGAAAACATTTCCCACACCATTACACCATCACTACCAGCCTATATCGTTGACACAAGGTAGGATGGATCCATGGATTCATGCTGTCTTACCCTACCATCTGCATGTCGCAACAGAAATAGAGATTCGTCAGATCAGGCGACGTTTCTTAAATGTTCAATCATCGAGGTATGGTGATCGCGTGCCCACTGTAGTCTCATCTGCTTGTTCTTAGCTGACGAGAGTGGAACCTGGCATGGTCTTCTGCTTGTTCTTAGCTGACGAGAGTGGAACCTAGCGTGGTCTTCTGCTTGTTCTTAGCTGACGAGAGTGGAACCTGACGTGGTCTTCTGCTTGTTCTTAGCTGACGAGAGTGGAACCTGACGTGGTCTTCTGCTTGTTCTTAGCTGACGAGAATGGAACCTGACGTGGTAATCTGCTGCTGTCGCTCAACGGTTTTAAGGTTCGACACGTTGTATGTTCATTGATGTCCTTCTGCACACCACTGTTGTAAAGAGTGGTTATTTGAGTTTTAGTGGCTTTCCTGTCAGCTTGAACGACTCTGGCCAGTCTCCTTTGACCCTTCTCATTAGCAAAATGTTTTCGCCCACAGAACTGTCGCACACTTTTTTGTTTATTTTGTGTGTGTTTCTAGCACAATTCCCTGTAAACTCTAGAGACTGTAGTGTGTGAAAATCCCAGGATGTCACCAGTTTCTGAGATGCTGGAACCACCACGTCTGGCACCAACAGTCATTCCACGGTCAAAATTGCTTAGATCACGCATCTTCCCCATTCTAATGTTTGGCCGAACAACAACTGAACTTCTTGACCATATCTACATGCTTTATATACAGAGTTTCAGCCACATGATTCGCTGTTTGCGTTAAAGAGCAGGTGTACCTAATAAAGTAGGCCCGGCATGGCCAAGCGTATTAAGGCGTACGACTCGTAATCCGAGGGTTGCGAGTTCGAATCCCGGTCGCACCAAACATGCTTGCCCTTTCAGCCGTGGAGGCGTTATAATGTTACGATCAATCCCAATATTCGTTGGTAAAAGAGTAGTCCAAGAGTTGGCGGTGGGTGGTGATGACTAGCTGACTTCCCTCTCGTGTTACACTGCTAAATTAGGGACGGCTAACGCAGATAGCCCTCGAGTAGCCTTGCGCGAAATTAAAAACAAACAAACCTAACAAAATGGCCACTAAGTGTACTTCCCAAGTATTGTTTAGTTCATGATGTATTAAAACCTACCTGTAGATTGATTCACGATGTGTTAGAGCCTACTTTCCATAAAAAGATTTTGCCTAATAGAGTATACACTTTACCGCGTGACTCTGAAATTCTGTTAACACGTTCTTTTATCATCAGTTACATACAGAGAACTAACTAAACTTTAATGGTGCTGTGACTACTAGAACCCCACTAATCGGAGTGCTTGATGGAAGGTTAAACTGTCCGTTCTCGTACTATGGGGACTCACTTTCAATATAGCTGATTTTCAAGACGTTGAGAATATATTCCCGTTTGCGTTAAACGTACATTTTCTTTAAAGTGTTTATTTGAAAATAAGCACAGAGCTACACAATGGACTATCTGTGTTCTGCTCACCACAGGTATCGAAACCCGGAATTTAGCGTTTTAAGTCTGCAGACATACTGCTGTGCCACTGGGGGACTTCTCTTCACATTATTATATGTCTCTCGATGACTCAGCGGTGAGCCTAAAGGCTTCTACTGCTAATATTCGGGGTTCCATCCCGGAGGCGAACAGAGCGTAAATAGATCGTTCTGATAAAGCAGATAAACAATGCTCTGCAGCTACTGCTATAAAAGAAAGACAGAGAGAGGGGTAAAACAAAGACGACCTCTGCCTTTAGGTAATAAGGAAGAAATGATAGCATAAAGAAGAGACAGTTGTGGTTGTTCTTTCTGGACTATAATAGTGTTAAGTGGTTGTTGTTTTTTTTAGTCCTAGAACAAATAACATGTTCATATTTTTTGTAGAGCCACGTTAGACAATTCTTCCAACTAGAACTTCGAGGTCTACTGTTAAACATCACGTTACGGAGTGTTGTTTTGCTCGAAATGTATAATTACATGTTAATGTAAACATAGCTTATGAAGAATGAATTAACAAAACCTACTTTGGGTTTATAAGTACATAAAAATATATCTGGGATCGATGGCCTGAAAGGAAGAACAACATATGGTACGTCAATAATATTATACTTATATTTGTTGTTGTTTATCTTAACGTGCGATTTCGTTACAGCCAAGAGACAAACAGACGGTAACGCCCTCTCTTAAGCGATGTGAGTGATAAGTCATTAGTGTGGACAATGTATTGTTTTTATAAGAGAACAAAGGATTTTGTTTCAACAAAATAAATATTTAACAAAAAACAGTTGATTCACAGGCGTGGTTCGATACGGTATGTGTAGAAGTAACATCGTGAGTAGAATAATCTGGTGCAAATACATGAACAGTATTACCTGGTGCAAGGACACGAACAGTATCCTCTGTTGCAAGGACATGAACAGTATATTTTCTCACAAGGACATGAACAGTATCATATGGTGCAAGGACATGAACAGTATAGTTTCTCACAAGGACATGAACAGGATAGTTTCTCACAAGGACATGAACAGTATAGTTTCTCACAAGGATTTGTGCAGGATCTTCTTCTCACATAGACGCGAAATGAATGTTAGAAGATTGTTTGCAGTTGGTTACAGTTTATTTGGATGAAAAACATGAAAAGAAAGAAAGTATCGAATGATAACATTTAGGTCCAAAAACAACAGTCAATATACCTGGTATATGCCATTCCTACGTACCATTGTCAATGGAAAAGAGAAATACAGTAACAACGTTTCTAGATTGGACTAGGTGGTTGGAAAGTGAAAGCTACCCAAACAGCATGAGGCCACAAAATATGTAGTCTGTATAATAGGGGAAGTAGTAAAGATATATGCAGAATGGTCATACATTACTAAAGACATTATAGGAATACACAGAGGATGGTAGGTTTAACCTCCAAGATGTTAACATCAACTGCAGTGAGGCTATCTTTTCTGCAAGAACCACCAGAAGGAGCTAGGGAGAAAACGTTTGTTTCAGTAACTGTCATATGGAGCCGTGAATTGGAGGAAAGAGACCTTATTTTCAAGAGCTGTCAGGTGGAACCAGGAGGAAATGTTTCCTTCAGGAGCTGGCATGTGGAGCTGGAGAAGAAACTGGTGCTCCTGGGTCTACTATGTGGCTCTTCCAGATAAGATGATTGTCAAATATGGCTTCAACATATTTGTCTGCATTGAAGAACCATGTGGGATGTTTGTCAGTCCGAATATCGTATAATAAAGAGTCACAACATGTTGGGTTGAACATAAGTAAGTAGCTGTAGTTTTTTGCTATCACTAATAGTTAGGCACCAGTGATGACTTCAAACTAAGAAGGTATTAACTGCAGCTTATATGAGCTTGCTGAAAATGCCAACCAGAGCTGTGTCATTAGCATAGAGAGAGTTATGGACCGGAAAGTTTGAGATGGATAAGTTAAAAAACGTAAAGTTCGTGGGAGTGAATGATCCAACGGTTGATATGTAATTTGATATGCACAACATAATCCAAGATATATAAGATAATTGACATTTTCCAAGAAAATGCTAAAACGTGTGTGAAGTATTTATTTGTAGAACAAAGTTAGAAGAGTTAGGTGATTAGGATATGGTGAAGAAGTAGAGAGGTCATATAATCTGGACCAGGGGCAGTGTTTCCTCTGATGCTGAAAGCCACATAAATACAAGTACATTAATGAGCGTAGAAATAGAAAAGTCCTCCAGTTGATGAGTTGTAATAGAGAACTATCAGATGGTCTTCAAGCCGGCTGGGATATAACAAAAGGATGTCAGTTACATTAGTTTGATATCAACTGAATGATCTAGTAAAGCATAAGTTTTCAAAAAAACATTTACTTATCATAACTCATCGGCATTATTTATTCATTTTAACAATATGTGTTTATTATTACTTTTATTTTCTTCATTTGACTTGAACAAGTTTCAAGCCAACGAAATTATGTTACAAGTGGAGAGCGTTTTGTTGGAGAAATTTCGCACAAAGCTACACAAAAGGTCTTTCCATATATCCATTCCTAATTATGGACTAATATCCTGAAGGGAAGGTGGTTAGTCAAAAGCACCCACCACCAATCTAAGACTGCTCGTACCTGATGGAAGAGTGATACTTGATCATCTATGTTATAGCGCTCCTACGACCCTATGGAAAAGCTAGCTTCGAAACACTAACTCTCCTATTCAGAGTTCAAGCACGCAAACAACCAGGTTACTTCTTCAGAACCGGACAACGATCAGGTAGGGAAATGCACGTGCAGACTGGATTTGTGACTTCCACGTATGCAATACTATAATGTCTCTCTTTATCTTATTTTTGGCATGGAAATATGTTATCATAAGAGTAACGTTTTGCTTCATAGTTCAAATACCTTCAGATAATTTTCAAATCAGCTTTTTGTTCTTTTTATCGCAAGGTTCAGTAAAAAAAGCACAACAATGATAAGATAGGGCGTGAGAGACAAGTCACGTCTGAGATATTGTCTTTAAAGATGTTCAAATTCTCTTCATTACCACTCCTACTGACACGAAGTGCTAATTCTCACAACCAACTCCCTTATATCTCCAAAATGAAAACCCTATAAATCGTCAATTTTTAAATGTTTCTGTTCAAACTGACGCATTATTATTTGGCTGGTAAGAGTGGTTTCCACAAGAAAACGTTCATTTCGAACAAACTTGGTGCCAGTATTTTCGTTTGTTTATTTTTGAACTTCGCACAAAGCTACTCGAGGACTATCTGCGCTAGCCGTCCCTAATTTAGCAGTGTAAGACTAGAGGGAAGGCAACTAGTCATCACCACCCACCGCCAACTCTTGGGCTACTCTTTTTACCAACGAATAGTGGGATTGACCGTAACATTATAACGTCCCCACAGCTGAAAGGGCGAACATGTTTGGTGCGACCGAGGTTCGAACCCGCGACCCTCAGATTTCGAGTCGAACGCCTTAACCCACCTGGCTAGTATTTCCGTTACAATTATCTTCCCCATACTATCGCTTTGGGGATGTACTACTGGCACGTGTGTATAATGTGGCCTTCAACAAATATTACGTCAAAGCAGAACTGCTGTGTTGATAAAGATAAACATGACTTGAGTCGATTTCTTTTCTCTAAATATGACGTTTCATCACACTCATCAATATCGTATGCTGACACTACATGTTTGTCGAAAGCTATGTAACAATAGGTAAATATATGGCACTCTATAATTTAACGAACGTTGGATTGAATAGAGCACGTGAAATGTTTATGCATACAGATTTTGGTGTGCAGTTCCCTTATCGTTGGATAAAACATTATTCGGCGAATAATGTTTCACAAACGCAATTATTATAACACCTATTTATAATAGTATCATTTAATTCTTACGTATGGTAATATATTCCTAGTACTTTATATATTTAAAAGCGGCTGGTATGGGGTAGAGAAAGCACTAATAGAGTTCGCTCCTCTAGATAGTGCTTTCTCTATCCATACCATCCGTTTTTAAATATATAATTTTCTCTATAAGTGGGTTTTCTCGTCATCACAGATTATTCCTAGTACTGATTGGCAGATAAAACTCTATTATCTGACACCTATAACAGCTACCTGTAATAGAATGATTTGATTATTACACGTGGTAACACCTTCTCAGTAGAATAACATTATTACTGTATAAGATACCAACGAGCATTATGTATTACAATAAGAAGCTGTGTAGATGTGTCGGTAATTAGATCCGATTATAAGACATTACAGAGAATCTTAAAAAAACTGAAGCAATAGGTTCATATAGCAACATGTACAAAAGAAAAATATATATGCAAAAACGGCTCGTTTGGGTTGAGAAAATATTTTACGTAGAGAAGCGAACAACGTGAACCTGACGAAGACCGAAGAAGGTCGAAACGTTGTTCGCTCCTCTACGCAAAATATTTTCTCAACCCAAACGAGCGGTTTTTACATATATATTTTTCTCTACAAGTGGGGTTTCACGACATCACTGATGTACAAAAGAGTTCTGCTAAAACCACATTTATTTAAAACTTAATACGTTATATACCACCAGGTGGCCTCAAACCTTACGGCGGTGTTTCAAAGTCCAATAAACTATTACCTCAAATTTTTGGAAGGGAGTGTAATCTTTTCAGTGCTAATCCTAACACCCGGGAACCAGCCCCAGTTGCAATAAATAGCTCATTGGACAACCCCTCTACCAGTCTTTGTTTGTTTCCAAGGCGTTTACCGCCATCACGAAAGCACGTGCAGCGGGTGTTAATGGCGGTGTCTGTGACTTCACATCAAGATTTCCGTGAACGCTCCTCAAACATTATCCGTCATTTTATTTAATTTAATATCCGTCCATATAAGGTAGGGTACATCGAGAAATAATCCGTCTAAAGAGAGAAAACGTTACAAAAAACCACAAACACCATCAACTATGTATGCAATTAGGAAAACTACAAATATAGCTCGAGCATGAGTATCTAAACGGAAAACTTGCAGGTGCGACACAAACAACTTGAATCACTCGATGATAAAATGTTTTTAAATGACTGAGGTCAAATAAGCTGATAATCTAGCAGGTGTTAAAAAGGAACTCTAGATGGAGTGATATAATACATTGTTAACGTGTCGTGATTAACTAAACTTTATATTTCCACATGATAGTTCTAACACGAGTGATATAATACATTGTTAACGTGTCGTGATTAACTAAACTTTATATTTCCACATGATAGTTCTAACACCAGTGATATAATACATTGTTAACGTGTCGTGATTAACTAAACTTTATATTTCCACATGATAATTCTAACACGAGTGATATAATACATTGTTAACGTGTCGTGATTAACTAAACTTTATATTTTCACATGATAGTTCTAACACGAGTGATATAATACATTGTTAACGTGTTGTGATTAACTAAACTTTATATTTCCACATGATAGTTCTAACACGAGTGATATAATACATTGTTAATGTGTCGTGATTAACTAAACTTTATATTTCCACATGATAGTTCTAACACGAGTGATATAATACATTGTTAATGTGTCGTGATTAACTAAACTTTATATTTCCACATGATAGTTCTAACACGAGTGATATAATACATTGTTAATGTGTCGTGATTAACTAAACTTTATATTTCCACACGATAGTTCTAACACGAGTGATATAATACATTGTTAATGTGTCGTGATTAACTAAACTTTATATTTCCACATGATAGTTCTAACACGAGTGATATAATACATTGTTAATGTGTCGTGATTAACTAAACTTTATATTTCCACATGATAGTTCTAACACGAGTGATATAATACATTGTTAATGTGTCGTGATTAACTAAACTTTATATTTCCACATGATAATTCTAACACGAGTGATATAATACATTGTTAACGTGTTGTGATTAACTAAACTTTATATTTCCACATGATAATTCTAACACGAGTGATATAATACATTGTTAATGTGTCATGATTAACTAAACTTTATATTTCCACATGATAGTTCTAACACGAGCGATATAATACATTGTTAACGTGTTGTGATTAACTAAACTTTATATTTCCACATGATAGTTCTAACACGAGTGATATAATACATTGTTAACGTGTCGTGATTAACTAAACTTTATATTTTCACATGATAGTTCTAACACGAGTGATATAATACATTGTTAACGTGTCGTGATTAACTAAACTTTATATTTTCACATGATAGTTCTAATACGAGTGATATAATACATTGTTAACGTGTCGTGATTAACTAAACTTTATATTTCCACATGATAGTTCTAACACGAGTGATATAATACATTGTTAACGTGTTGTGATTAACTAAACTTTATATTTCCACATGATAATTCTAACACGAGTGATATAATACATTGTTAATGTGTCGTGATTAACTGAACTTTATATTTCCACATGATAATTCTAACACGAGTGATAGAGATCATTTTCTCTTGTTTCTGGAAGTTTGAGCAGAGCGATCCAGCATTGTATGCATACACAAGTACGACTTATCCGGGCTGCATCCCTGTTTACATAAGCGCTTAGCTTTAAAATGTAAAAAGAGGTCTGGCTTGTGTATATAGACATATAGACGTGGATGTGTTCGGATTCCACCGTGCACGTGAGTACGAATATAAGCTTTTCCGAGGTTTGAAGTGAAAGAAACGGTGGCAACCAGAGTATAAAAAGATTTCGGTATGCACCTGTATATGTGTAGAGGTACAAAAGTCGCTTGTCACTGTCATCTCGCTGCCTTTTCACTGCTCCACAATAAAGTGTGATATGTGCTAAACCCAAGTTAGTCAGAATTAGCTGGGCAGCTATTGAAGGTTCTACGTATATAATACAGAGGAGCTGTGCCCCTACACTGCACTGCTGGTACAGCACGTGCAACCGTGCCACTTTTCTTCAATCTTTTAGGCACAATGGGTCTCAGAAGCTGTAGAGTTATCAATAACCTTCAGTTATTGTAAGAAGGTAACCCTGCTGGTTCTCGGCATTTCATCTCACGTGACGGTTCACTACACTCACACCAGCAGCAAGCAACCCCAAACGGAAAAGTTTCTTATACCTCGGGCATGACATCTGCTAGGTCCTGCCTACTGATATCGGACACCTTGACCAGTGGTCATTACAGGTACAGTGAACCTAATGTTCTTTCAGTTACCGCGACTCGAGAAAAGAGGTTAATTTGATAAATGCGACTGTGAACCCTGTGTCACGGTGAGGTAAGGGAAAAACTTAGCAATAGAGTAAGAAGTCAATAATTATTACCTTGTGTAACTCTCTACGAAATAACACGTGATTCTTGGTCATTTTTGTCCCTTATTCTGTCCGATTCGAATCTTTGTTCGATCATGGCAGAATGCACTACCACATCATGTTGAAATACGTTTTACATTTCGTGATTATTAAGAAGACAGGGTATAAACGAAGTTAGGTTCAGAAAGAAACCCGAGAGTAATTTAACTACCCAGTATATAGATGTATGTACAGGTTATTTAACTTATAATATGTTGTTTTTAGTCAAAGAAACGTAGATCACCCATTTAATATCCAACAGTCTTCTCTTAGAGTTTTGGACATTTTGTTTGCTATGAACACGTTTTCACCATATATTTTTCCGTGTAAACTGCTTATTACAAAAGCCTGTATAAATTAGTCTGTTTACCTATATAGCATCACACAAGTACGACTGGTTGACCATAGCAAGATTACTCACGTCTTTATGTGAAGAAAAACTATAAAACTTAGGCTATAGTTTTTACAAATTAAATAGTTTGAACAAATTAATTTGAATATTTATGCCACTGCCTCATTTGTTTATTATTCTTGGAATTATACCAGCGCTAAAATGTGGTATTCGATTCCCCATAATGGAAAAAATTCCAAACTGTGTATCTTTACAATACGAACAAAAACCCTTTCATTTTCCACTGTCTGCCTCAAATAACTGAAATCACACGTTTCGGTAGTATTTCACTTATTCTAAGAAACCTACAGTGATTTTGATTGAGATATATTTTTCAACTGTCCATAGGCAACATTTGAACTTTTAAATCAGACTTGATAACTTGCTTACTCTTATGTGCAGTTTTCTAACCTTTCTCTCCTACGAGCGCTGCAAACCTGCACAATACGCTGTGCCCACCATCCCTGTATTTTAATGTAATAAGTCTCTGGGTGTACCGCCGAGCTTTGAGGGACTATTTTTGAACGTCACTAACCCTAACACTTGAAACCTTGACGTAGTTTGTGCGTGGAATTTCGCACAAAGTTACTTACTACTCAAGGGCTAACAGTGCTAGATGTATCTTTTTGTTTGAAGAGCTCTCTAATTTTAAAATGATAGAATAAAGGGAACGCAGCATGTCAACACCACCTACCATCCACTACTGCACTACTCTTCATCAACGAATAGTAGAATTGGCTATTACATTAAAAAGCCCACTTGGATGAGAGGTTGAACTCCCAATACGCAGATTGCAAGTCGAGTGCCCTAATCAGCAGACCTTTGTGGTATAGACCTAAAGTTATATTTCGACACCAAACATAAAAAAAAACAACTTTCTGATCAAAAGTTTAAGAAGAAAAACAAAGATTTAATTACCCGTACCACAATTACTTTAAAAACATTAAACAATAACATTAGTAATCCAGTTAACGACAGCGACATAAGTCTCGTGTTCATCTTCCCAATATTTCTTACTCATGAGGACGAACAAACCCAAATTTTCTTACCCAGTATTTGAAATCTAAGCTTATGGTTACTACAGTATCATGAATGAAACACTGATGACAAAGATGGTGACGTTATGATCGGATGACTTAGTAACCTCACTGTTCAACGAGAAATTATCCATAATTAACAAACTAATATTATTAATTACTTCCTTTAACAATGAAGGATTTATCCGTCCGTGTAACCAGGGACTCTCGTGAATGATTTATTTAATGTTAAGATCTTTTAATCTACTAATGTATGAGGCGCTAATTATAATCGAATGGCTGTCTTTGTGTTTTAACCTTTATTGGTATTGAATAAGTTATCCAACCTCGGTTAAAATATGTAACTTTCATCACGTTTTATTCATTTATGTTCCTCACGTTCAGATGTTAATAAACCAGTTTTATGTGAGTTAATTAATCTATCATCGACAGGTTGATACAAATATAATCAAAGGACAAACGTTGTAACTGATATTCAAATTTGAAGTGTTTTTGAGACACGAATCTCTCTCTCTCTCTTACCTTTAGAAGAGAAATGGTCCAGAAGTTACAAAAACTCTTAACTTAATGCATGTATAATTGTTTAATGCAACCCGTTAGAATGAAGAATTAGATAAGAAGTTAAATGATTTGTAAGTGAATTAAAGTTTCACAATACTTACACTTCATTTGTTCGATGTAGTTCGTGCCCTAACCTCCAGTTCGTGTTCACGATATAAATATTTTTTTGTTTGGAGTACGTGTGTGTGTTTTGTTATAGCAAAGCCAAATCTGGCTATCTGCTGAGTCCACCGAGAGGAATCAAACCTTTGATTTTGGCGTTGTATTTGTTTGTAATTAAGCAAAATAAGCTGTCTGTGCTCTGCCTACCACAGGTAGCGAAACATGGTTTTTAGTGGTGGGAGTCCGCAGACAACCCGCCGTGCCACTTAGGGGTTATATAAATAGTGTTAATTATTTCTTGGACCAAATGGAAACTAATGTTAAATGGGTTATTCCAGATCTCCCAATGGACACTGATGTTAAATGGGTTATTCCAGATCTCCCAATGGACACTGATGTTAAATGGGTTATTCCAGATCTCCCAATGGACACTGATGTTAAATGGGTTATTCCAGATCTCCCAATGGACACTGATGTTAAATGGGTTATTCCAGATCTCCCAATGGACACTGATGTTAAATGGGTTATTCCAGATCTCCCAATGGAAACTAATGTTAAATGGGTTATTCCAGATCTCCCAATGGACACTGATGTTAAATGAGTTATTCCAGATCTCCCAATGGAAACTAATGTTAAATGGATTATTCCAGATCTCCCAATGGAAACTAATGTTAAATGGGTTATTCCAGATATCCCAATGGAAACTAATGTTAAATGGGTTATTCCATATCTCCCAATGGAAACTAATGTTAAATGGATTATTCCAGATCTCCCAATGGACACTAATGTTAAATGGGTTATTCCAGATCTCCCAATGGACACTGATGTTAAATGGGTTATTCCAGATCTCCCAATGGACACTAATGTTAAATGGGTTATTCCAGATCTCCCAATGGACACTAATGTTAAGTAAACGTGGCAAATACAGTGTGGTTGATGTTTTTCCTTGATTGTTTTCAGTCATAAGTTCATATAATTATTCACATCCTAATATATATATATATGTAAAAACGGCTGGTTTGGGTTGAAAAAAAATTATTATGTAAAGGAGCGAACAACGTTTCGACCATCTTCGGTCATCGTCAGGTTCAACCCAAACCAGCCGTTTATACTTTTTGTTTTTCTCTACAAGTGGGTTTTCTCGTCATCACTTATTATAACTTTGTATTTCTATCACTTTTCTTCATATTTTATTTTGCATAATTGTATTTGTATATATACATAAGTGTGTGTCATCTATTTTTAAAGACGTGTGTCATACGCCTTTGTAAAGAACAAGTTTCGGTTCATAGCTGCTGCTAATTTCCATACTTATCTCTTGTGTTGTTTGTGTTATATCTCATAGAGTGTGTCTTATGTCTTATCTCTTACTGAATGTTTGCCATCTCTCGACAATACTAAAAGAGAATATATTTTAAAGTTGGTGACGATAGTAATAAATATCTGGGGGTCATGAGATCAAACTACATCTCTGAACATGCTAGGCCTTTTAGCTGTGGGGGATGTTGGAATGTGCAGTCAATCCTACAATCGTTAATAAAAATAGCTTAATGGGTCGGCGGTAAGCGGTTACTCTAATCTATAACTTCCAAATTATGAAACTGATCATGACAACGCTAAAATCAGGGGTTCGATTCCCCTCGGTGGGCTCAGCAGATAGCCCGATGTGCCTTTGCTATAAGAAAACACACCAACACTAATCGTGACAATCTAAAGCCCCACTGTTGAAAGGACAAAGATGTTCAGATCATCCCAAGCTTCTTGAAAGAAGAAATCTGAACTTATCTTTATAACCACCTCAGTTCCTCTTTCTAATGTTACAACTGATTTTGTTTAAACTTTCCATTTCTATTCGTAATAAAAACCTAAACAATAAACTTGCTTCTCACAAAATGTCAAGTTTCCACAATAGGTGGCGCTGTATTAATAAGCCAAAAATATTGTGAGGATACCTAAATGGTGAAGAATTGCATTTTATTATTTAGAATAATAACTTGGAATAATAATAATTAGTTATCTGTACTAAGTTCTAGACTGATTTTTAGTGACGCTCAAAGTAATTAACTTGTTTTTATCAAAAGTTAGTATTAATTCATTGCTCTCAAACGTAGTACAAACGAATCCCATAAAACAGACGTGTGTTTTGAGTTCAGTACATGAAGTAGATCAGAAACCAGACGTGAAATCAGAGTTTCAGGGTTATTGTGTCAACCAGATGAATTGCCAAGTCGTCTTCCATTCTTATTTAAACGTTCATGGAGAGGGGGTTAAGGGGCTCGACTCGAACTGAGGGTCGCAAGTTCGATTCCCCTTAACATGCTCGCCCTTTCAACCGTGGGGCGTGATAATGTGCGGTCAATCCCACTATTCGTTGGTTAAAGAGTAGTCCAAGAGTTGGCGGTGGGTGGTGATGACTAGCTGTCTTCTCTCTAGTCTTACACTGCTAAATTAAGGACGGCTAGCGCAGACAGCCCTCGAGTAACTTTGCGCGAAATTCAAAAACAAACAAACAGATGTAAACGTGAAAGATTTACACACAAATTAGTTTTACCGTATTCTTATTTTGTGACAGGATTAAAATCGGTGAAAGACGGATAACTGATCCAGTTAGCGTGTTTTACATCTTACATTTTACATATTTGTTTATATCCATAGAAACGTTCACTATGTATCACAGTGTGTTAACTATGGGAATTCACTTTGTACAAATCACATGTTACATGACACGTCGACATTTTGTCGTCTTCTGACATGTTTACCGAATTTTATCATCAGTATAGGTGTGAAATGGACTGATCTCCGTTTCTGTAGCATTTCAGATTAACACGGTAAATATCAAGTGTGAAAATAAGATAACTAGAACCGTAACAACAGACTACGATAAGCTAACTGATAGCTTTTCATGAACTCACGTGTCACTCAGCGGAGTAGTTAGTGACAAATTATATTGAGGCAAACTTCTCTGATTACCAAAAGGAGCTACTTGATAACAGAGGTTTACTATGTTAAGTTTTGGTGCTGAGGCCGTGGTACAGGAATAACGGTGTTATTTGTAACGAAGATGTGAGGAGATATTACAAAGTAGTCGGTTACAAACATAACAGGCCCGGTAATTAAGGCACTCGACTCGCAATCTGAGGGTCACGGGCTCGCATCCTCGTCACCCCAAACATGCTCGCCCTTTTAGCCGTGGGAGCATTATAACTTGACGGTCAATCCTACTATCCGTTAGTAAAAGAGTAGCCTAAGAGTTGACGGTGGGTGGTGATGAACAGCTGACTTCCTTCTAGTCGTGGCCCGACATGGCCAATTGTGTTAAGGCGTTCGACTCGTAATCCGAGGGTCGCGGGTTTGAATCCCCGTCGCACCAAAAATGCTCGCCCTTTCAGTTGTGGGGGCGTTATAAAGTTACCGTCAATCTCACTATTCGTTAGTAAAAGAGTAGCCCAAGAGTTGGAGGCGGGTGGTGATGACTAGCTGCCTTCCCTCTAGCCTTAGACTGCTAAATTAGGGACGGCTACGCAGATAGCCCTCGTATAGCTTTGCGAGAAATTAAAATAACAAACAAACAACAAACATAATGCTACACAATAAGCTACGGAACACGCTGTAACTTATAGTAATCACTTACAAACACAATAGGCTAGGTGATTTGTGTAACTAACAGTCAAGTGCCTGTCATATTTTGTATTACCTTAACACCTAAATGCAGAAATACATAATATCACAATGTTCCTTCTGAAGCATACATTGCCGGAATGTCATTCATCTTTTTCAATTCCTACAATTTCATTTTCATATTAGCATCGATCCGTTAGTTTAAGGCACATAAAGGGAGGAACGTGTTTGAGTCTATGTTTTGTGTTGTTCATTTTATATAAATTATTCATATAGTATTATATACTAGCTGGGTTTCATTGCGATGTGTCGAACAAACTAATTTGAATCGAATATTTCTTCTTTGTAATTTCCTTATTGACATGACAACTGTTAAAAGCGCTCACTTTGATACTGAGTTTTTCTTGCACTCAGTAATATGACAAGGAACGGTGTCATCCAGCGGAAAAAATAAATTCCACGTGTAATTAGCGAACGTGAGCACTCTATTGCGAGGGATGTACCAAAAAGGGAGAAACACAAACAATTTTACCAACAACGCATTATAGACAATCTCTTTTGCTCAAAGACAAACGTAATTGTTCCTCATTTAACTGACACATGGACTCACAAAAGGTATTTGTAAATAGCCTGCTAGACAATATATATTACATATATACGCTCTCATCTAAATTATTAGATTGGCTGCATATTTTATATATATTCTTCAATATTTTAAGAAAATTTACCTTTTAATTGTTTCAATGATCATCTGACAGTATATTATAATGCATTACTCAAGATAACTTACAAGATACGCTGTAAGACGTGCTTCGATTCAGAATGTTTTCTGGTTTGATCAATACATATAACATCTGGATTTTTAAATCACCCAGATTATATGTACCAAAGAAACATAAGTTTCGGCCCTAGAACGCTTGCCTAAATTAAAGGTAAGAAACCATGGATATTTTCAGTCTGTTTCATTAACTTGCTAAGCAACATATTTTTCTGAAATTCTAAGCTACACAATATTTGTTTGTTTATAAGCACCGGAAAGTAAGATATTAATTATTAATGTAGACTTTACTGTTGTTGTAAAACCGGCCTCCCCTACGTTACGCAGTTCGTGGATCCGCCTCTATAAATACATTGATTTTTTAGCTTTTTCACCAGACGATGCGTGATTAGTTGCAAAGTAAACAGCGCAATCTATCCTCTTTGTCC
This sequence comes from Tachypleus tridentatus, assembly GCF_004210375.1. Taxonomy (NCBI): domain Eukaryota; kingdom Metazoa; phylum Arthropoda; class Merostomata; order Xiphosura; family Limulidae; genus Tachypleus; species Tachypleus tridentatus. The sequence continues at coordinate 55,456,945 of NC_134827.1, forward strand.
AGAACTACTCTATTCAATTTTTAATTATTTTCAAACTGAAAATAGCGTACTTCAACTGTCAAAACTCCTGAACCAAACAGCGTGTTTATTTAGAATAAAAAAATACCAAAGAAAGAAAGGACAGCGTGTCACGTATTTGATGGCAGGTTTCTTTTTCCCAGAATATCTAATTGATCGGAAGTGATCCTTAGTCCACGTGTATCTGTACAGGTTTAAAACCGAAGTTTCCGTGGAAAGACCACATTTGTTAGCATGTCACCACGTACACAAGAGAGACACGTTGAATGTACACATTTCCTTCGTCCTAGTTACTGTGTGTTTGTCTCGTGATGACTTTTGCACGTGCATGAAAGTTTTCCTGCTGTTTTGATACAAATACAGACACAGGCGATGATTGGTACGTATTTCGGAAACAAAACGACAAATGGTTAAAAACAGTGAGTAGGTTTATGATTCAATAGATAATCACAAACTCTAATGCTTTTGAACAACACAAAAAACCTTGTTACAGATGTACAAAATAAAAGGATTACGTACAATAGTATATTGATCACTCACTAGTCCTAGCAACCGTAAGTACAAAACCGTATATTTAGAAATGGTGTCAAGAGGAAGCACTGATGTCTCACTTCATATCTAGGGAGAGCATATCTCAAACACTTCTTACTGATGTCTCACTTCATATCTAAGGAGAGCATATCTCAAACACTTCTTACTGATGTCTCACTTCATATCTAGGGAGAGCATATCTCAAAAACTTCTTACTGATGTCTCACTTCATATCTAGGAAAAGCATATCTCAAACATTTCTTACTGATGTCTCACTTCATATCTAGGGAGAGCATATCTCAAACACTTCTTACTGATGTCTCACTTCATATCTAGGAACAGCATGTCTCAAACACTTCTTACTGATGTCTCACTTCATATCAAGGGACAGCATATCTCAAAAACTTCTTACTGATGTCTCACTTCATATCTAGGGAGAGCATATCTCAAACATTTCTTACTGATGTCTCACTTCATATCTAGGAACAGCATATCTCAAACACTTCTTACTGATGTCTCACTTCATATCTAGGGAGAGCATATCTCAAACACTTCTTACTGATGTCTCACTTCATATCTAGGAACAGCATGTCTCAAACACTTCTTACTGATGTCTCACTTCATATCTAGGGACAGCATATCTCAAAAACTTCTTACTGATGTCTCACTTCATATCTAGGGACAGCATATCTCAAAAACTTCTTACTGATGTCTCACTTCATATCTAGGGACAGCATATCTCAAAAACTTCTTACTGATGTCTCACTTCATATCTAGGGAGAGCATATCTCAAACATTTCTTACTGATGTCTCACTTCATATCTAGGAACAGCATATCTCAAACACTTCTTACTGATGTCTCACTTCATATCTAGGAACAGCATGTCTCAAACACTTCTTACTGATGTCTCACTTCATATCCAGGGACAGCATATCTCAAACATTTGTTACTGATGTCTAACTTCATATCTAGGGAGAGCATATCTCAAAAACTTCTTACTGATGTCTCACTTAATATCTAGGGAGAGCATATCTCAAACACTTCTTACTGATATCTCACTTCATATCTAGGGAGAGCATATCTCAAACACTTCTTACTGATGTCTAACTTCATATCTAGGGAGAGCATATCTCAAACATTTCTTACTGATGTCTCAATTCACAAGTAGGGAGAGCATATCTCAAACACTTCTTAGTGATGTCTCACTTCATACCTAGGGAGAGCATATCTCAAACACTTCTTACTGATGTCTAACTTCATACCTAGGGAGAGCATATATCAAACACTTCTTACTGATGTCTAACTTCATACCTAGGGAGAGCATATCTCAAAAACTTCTTACTGATGTCTCACTTCATATCTAGGGAGAGCATATCTCAAAAACTTCTTACTGATGTCTCACTTCATATCTAGGGAAAGCATATCTCAAACATTTCTTACTGATGTCTCACTTCATATCTAGGGAGAGCATATCTCAAAAACTTCTTACTGATGTCTCACTTCATATCTAGGGAAAGCATATCTCAAACATTTCTTACTGATGTCTCACTTCATATCTAGGGAGAGCATATCTCAAACACTTCTTACTGATGTCTCACTTCATATCTAGAAACAGCATGTCTCAAACACTTCTTACTGATGTCTCACTTCATATCAAGGGACAGCATATCTCAAAAACTTCTTACTGATGTCTCACTTCATATCTAGGGAGAGCATATCTCAAACATTTCTTACTGATGTCTCACTTCATATCTAGGGACAGCATATCTCAAAAACTTCTTACTGATGTCTAACTTCATATCTAGGGAGAGCATATCTCTAAAATTTCTTACTAATGTCTCACTTCATATCTAGGGAGAGCATATCTCAAACACTTCTTACTGATGTCTCACTTCATATCTAGGGAGAGCATATCTCAAACACTTCTTACTGATGTCTCACTTCATATCTAGGGAGAGCATTCTGATGTCTAACTTCATATCTAGGGAGAGCATATCTCAAACACTTCTTACTGATGTCTCACTTCATATCTAGGGAGAGCATATCTCAAACACTTCTTACTGATGTCTCACTTCATACCTAGGGAGAGCATATCTCAAACACTTCTTACTGATGTCTCACTTCATACCTAGGGAGAGCATATCTCAAACACTTCTTACTGATGTCTAACTTCATACCTAGGGAGAGCATATCTCAAACACTTCTTACTGATGTCTCACTTCATATCTAGGGAGAGCATATCTCAAACACTTCTTACTGATGTCTCACTTCATATCTAGGGACAGCATATCTCAAAAACTTCTTACTGATGTCTCACTTCATATCTAGGGAGAGCATATCTCAAACATTTCTTACTGATGTCTCACTTCATATCAAGGGAGAGCATATCTCTAAAATTTCTTACTAATGTCTCACTTCATATCTAGGGAGAGCATATCTCAAACACTTCTTACTGATGTCTCACTTCATATCTAGGGAGAGCATATCTCAAACACTTCTTACTGATGTCTCACTTCATATCTAGGGAGAGCATATCTCAAACACTTCTTACTGATGTCTAACTTCATATCTAGGAGAGCATATCTCAAAAACTTCTTACTGATGTCTCACTTCATAACTAGGGAGAGCATATCTCAAACACTTCTTAGTGATGTCTCACTTCATACCTAGGGAGAGCATATCTCAAACACTTCTTACTGATGTCTAACTTCATACCTAGGGAGAGCATATCTTAAACACTTCTTACTGATGTCTAACTTCATACCTAGGGAGAGCATATCTCAAAAACTTCTTACTGATGTCTCACTTCATATCTAGGGAGAGCATATCTCAAACATTTCTTACTGATGTCTCACTTCATATCTAGGAACAGCATATCTCAAACACTTCTTACTGATGTCTCACTTCATATCTAGAGAGAGCATATCTCAAACACTTCTTACTGATGTCTCACTTCATATCTAGAAAGAGCATGTCTAAAACACTTCTTACTGATGTCTCACTTCATATCTAGGGACAGCATATCTCAAAAACTTCTTACTGATGTCTCACTTCATATCTAGGGAGAGCATATCTCAAACATTTCTTACTGATGTCTCACTTCATATCTAGGAACAGCATATCTCAAACACTTCTTACTGATGTCTCACTTCATATCTAGGAACAGCATGTCTCAAACACTTCTTACTGATGTCTCACTTCATATCTAGGGACAGCATATCTCAAACATTTGTTACTGATGTCTAACTTCATATCTAGGGAGAGCATATCTCAAAAACTTCTTACTGATGTCTCACTTCATATCTAGGGAGAGCATATCTCAAACACTTCTTACTGATATCTCACTTCATATCTAGGGAGAGCATATCTCAAACACTTCTTACTGATGTCTAACTTCATATCTAGGGAGAGCATATCTCAAACATTTCTTACTGATGTCTCAATTCATAACTAGGGAGAGCATATCTCAAACACTTCTTAGTGATGTCTCACTTCATACCTAGGGAGAGCATATCTCAAACACTTCTTACTGATGTCTAACTTCATACCTAGGGAGAGCATATATCAAACACTTCTTACTGATGTCTAACTTCATACCTAGGGAGAGCATATCTCAAAAACTTCTTACTGATGTCTCACTTCATATCTAGGGAGAGCATATCTCAAAAACTTCTTACTGATGTCTCACTTCATATCTAGGGAAAGCATATCTCAAACATTTCTTACTGATGTCTCACTTCATATCTAGGGAGAGCATATCTCAAACACTTCTTACTGATGTCTCACTTCATATCTAGAAACAGCATGTCTCAAACACTTCTTACTGATGTCTCACTTCATATCAAGGGACAGCATATCTCAAAAACTTCTTACTGATGTCTCACTTCATATCTAGGGAGAGCATATCTCAAACATTTCTTACTGATGTCTCACTTCATATCTAGGGACAGCATATCTCAAAACTTCTTACTGATGTCTAACTTCATATCTAGGAGAGCATATCTCTAAAATTTCTTACTAATGTCTCACTTCATATCTAGGGAGAGCATATCTCAAACACTTCTTACTGATGTCTCACTTCATATCTAGGGAGAGCATATCTCAAACACTTCTTACTGATGTCTCACTTCATATCTAGGGAGAGCATATCTCAAACACTTCTTACTGATGTCTAACTTCATACCTAGGGAGAGCATATCTCAAAAACTTCTTACTGATGTCTCACTTCATATCTAGGGAGAGCATATCTCAAACATTTCTTACTGATGTCTCACTTCATATCTAGGAACAGCATATCTCAAACACTTCTTACTGATGTCTCACTTCATATCTAGAGAGAGCATATCTCAAACACTTCTTACTGATGTCTAACTTCATACCTAGGGAGAGCATATCTCAAACACTTCTTACTGATGTCTAACTTCATACCTAGGGAGAGCATATCTCAAAAACTTCTTACTGATGTCTCACTTCATATCTAGGGAGAGCATATCTCAAACATTTCTTACTGATGTCTCACTTCATATCTAGGAACAGCATATCTCAAACACTTCTTACTGATGTCTCACTTCATATCTAGAGAGAGCATATCTCAAACACTTCTTACTGATGTCTCACTTCATATCTAGAAAGAGCATGTCTAAAACACTTCTTACTGATGTCTCACTTCATATCTAGGGACAGCATATCTCAAAAACTTCTTACTGATGTCTCACTTCATATCTAGGGAGAGCATATCTCAAACATTTCTTACTGATGTCTCACTTCATATCTAGGAACAGCATATCTCAAACACTTCTTACTGATGTCTCACTTCATATCTAGGAACAGCATGTCTCAAACACTTCTTACTGATGTCTCACTTCATATCTAGGGACAGCATATCTCAAACATTTGTTACTGATGTCTAACTTCATATCTAGGAGAGCATATCTCAAAACTTCTTACTGATGTCTCACTTCATATCTAGGAGAGCATATCTCAACACTTCTTACTGATATCTCACTTCATATCTAGGGAGAGCATATCTCAAACACTTCTTACTGATGTCTAACTTCATATCTAGGGAGAGCATATCTCAAACATTTCTTACTGATGTCTCAATTCATAACTAGGGAGAGCATATCTCAAACACTTCTTAGTGATGTCTCACTTCATACCTAGGGAGAGCATATCTCAAACACTTCTTACTGATGTCTAACTTCATACCTAGGGAGAGCATATCTCAAACACTTCTTACTGATGTCTAACTTCATACCTAGGGAGAGCATATCTCAAAAACTTCTTACTGATGTCTCACTTCATATCTAGGGAGAGCATATCTCAAAAACTTCTTACTGATGTCTCACTTCATATCTAGGGAAAGCATATCTCAAACATTTCTTACTGATGTCTCACTTCATATCTAGGGAGAGCATATCTCAAACACTTCTTACTGATGTCTCACTTCATATCTAGAAACAGCATGTCTCAAACACTTCTTACTGATGTCTCACTTCATATCTAGGGACAGCATATCTCAAAAACTTCTTACTGATGTCTCACTTCATATCTAGGGAGAGCATATCTCAAACATTTCTTACTGATGTCTCACTTCATATCTAGGGACAGCATATCTCAAAAACTTCTTACTGATGTCTAACTTCATATCTAGGGAGAGCATATCTCTAAAATTTCTTACTAATGTCTCACTTCATATCTAGGGAGAGCATATCTCAAACACTTCTTACTGATGTCTCACTTCATATCTAGGGAGAGCATATCTCAAACACTTCTTACTGATGTCTCACTTCATATCTAGGGAGAGCATATCTCAAACACTTCTTACTGATGTCTAACTTCATACCTAGGGAGAGCATATCTCAAAAACTTCTTACTGATGTCTCACTTCATATCTAGGGAGAGCATATCTCAAACATTTCTTACTGATGTCTCACTTCATATCTAGGAACAGCATATCTCAAACACTTCTTACTGATGTCTCACTTCATATCTAGAGAGAGCATATCTCAAACACTTCTTACTGATGTCTCACTTCATATCTAGAAAGAGCATGTCTAAAACACTTCTTACTGATGTCTCACTTCATATCTAGGGACAGCATATCTCAAAACTTCTTACTGATGTCTCACTTCATATCTAGGAGAGCATATCTCAAACATTTCTTACTGATGTCTCACTTCATATCTAGGAACAGCATATCTCAAACACTTCTTACTGATGTCTCACTTCATATCTAGGAACAGCATGTCTCAAACACTTCTTACTGATGTCTCACTTCATATCTAGGGACAGCATATCTCAAACATTTGTTACTGATGTCTCACTTCATATCTAGGAGAGCATATCTCAAAAACTTCTTACTGATGTCTCACTTCATATCTAGGGAGAGCATATCTCAAACACTTCTTACTGATGTCTCACTTCATATCTAGGGAGAGCATATCTCAAACACTTCTTACTGATGTCTAACTTCATATCTAGGGAGAGCATATCTCAAACATTTCTTACTGATGTCTCACTTCATAACTAGGGAGAGCATATCTCAAACACTTCTTAGTGATGTCTCACTTCATACCTAGGGAGAGCATATCTCAAACACTTCTTACTGATGTCTCACTTCATACCTAGGGAGAGCATATCTCAAACACTTCTTACTGATGTCTCACTTCATACCTAGGGAGAGCATATCTCAAACACTTCTTACTGATGTCTCACTTCATATCTAGGGAGAGCATATCTCAAACACTTCTTACTGATGTCTCACTTCATATCTAGGAGAGCATATCTCAAACACTTCTTACTGATGTCTCACTTCATATCTAGGGACAGCATATCTCAAAAACTTCTTACTGATGTCTCACTTCATATCTAGGGAGAGCATATCTCAAACATTTCTTACTGATGTCTCACTTCATATCTAGGGAGAGCATATCTCTAAAATTTCTTACTAATGTCTCACTTCATATCTAGGAGCATATCTCAAACACTTCTTACTGATGTCTCACTTCATATCTAGGGAGAGCATATCTCAAACACTTCTTACTGATGTCTCACTTCATATCTAGGAGAGCATATCTCAAACACTTCTTACTGATGTCTAACTTCATATCTAGGGAGAACATATCTCAAAAACTTCTTACTGATGTCTCACTTCATATCTAGGGAGAGCATATCTCAAACACTTCTTACTGATGTCTCACTTCATACCTAGGGAGAGCATATCTCAAACACTTCTTACTGATGTCTAACTTCATATCTAGGGAGAGCATATCTCAAACACTTCTTACTGATGTCTAACTTCATATCTAGGGACAGCATATCTCAAAACTTCTTACTGATGTCTCACTTCATATCTAGGAGAGCATATCTCAAACATTTCTTACTGATGTCTCACTTCATATCTAGGAACAGCATATCTCAAACACTTCTTACTGATGTCTCACTTCATATCTAGGAACAGCATGTCTCAAACACTTCTTACTGATGTCTCACTTCATATCTAGGGACAGCATATCTCAAACATTTGTTACTGATGTCTCACTTCATATCTAGGAGAGCATATCTCAAAACTTCTTACTGATGTCTCACTTCATATCTAGGGAGAGCATATCTCAAACACTTCTTACTGATGTCTCACTTCATATCTAGGAGAGCATATCTCAAACACTTCTTACTGATGTCTAACTTCATATCTAGGGAGAGCATATCTCAAACATTTCTTACTGATGTCTCAATTCATAACTAGGGAGAGCATATCTCAAACACTTCTTAGTGATGTCTCACTTCATATCCTAGGAGAGCATATCTCAAACACTTCTTACTGATGTCTAACTTCATACCTAGGGAGAGCATATATCAAACACTTCTTACTGATGTCTAACTTCATACCTAGGAGAGCATATCTCAAAACTTCTTACTGATGTCTCACTTCATATCTAGGAGAGCATATCTCAAAACTTCTTACTGATGTCTCACTTCATATCTAGGAAAGCATATCTCAAACATTTCTTACTGATGTCTCACTTCATATCTAGGAGAGCATATCTCAAAACTTCTTACTGATGTCTCACTTCATATCTAGGGAAAGCATATCTCAAACATTTCTTACTGATGTCTCACTTCATATCTAGGAGAGCATATCTCAAACACTTCTTACTGATGTCTCACTTCATATCTAGAAACAGCATGTCTCAAACACTTCTTACTGATGTCTCACTTCATATCAAGGGACAGCATATCTCAAAACTTCTTACTGATGTCTCACTTCATATCTAGGAGAGCATATCTCAAACATTTCTTACTGATGTCTCACTTCATATCTAGGGACAGCATATCTCAAAAACTTCTTACTGATGTCTAACTTCATATCTAGGGAGAGCATATCTCTAAAATTTCTTACTAATGTCTCACTTCATATCTAGGGAGAGCATATCTCAAACACTTCTTACTGATGTCTCACTTCATATCTAGGAGAGCATATCTCAAACACTTCTTACTGATGTCTCACTTCATATCTAGGAGAGCATATCTCAAACACTTCTTACTGATGTCTAACTTCATATCTACGGAGAGCATATCTCAAAAACTTCTTACTGATGTCTCACTTCATAACTAGGGAGAGCATATCTCAAACACTTCTTAGTGATGTCTCACTTCATACCTAGGGAGAGCATATCTCAAGCACTTCTTACTGATGTCTAACTTCATACCTAGGGAGAGCATATCTCAAACACTTCTTACTGATGTCTAACTTCATACCTAGGGAGAGCATATCTCAAAAACTTCTTACTGATGTCTCACTTCATATCTAGGGAGAGCATATCTCAAACATTTCTTACTGATGTCTCACTTCATATCTAGGAACAGCATATCTCAAACACTTCTTACTGATGTCTCACTTCATATCTAGAGAGAGCATATCTCAAACACTTCTTACTGATGTCTCACTTCATATCTAGAAAGAGCATGTCTAAAACACTTCTTACTGATGTCTCACTTCATATCTAGGGACAGCATATCTCAAAACTTCTTACTGATGTCTCACTTCATATCTAGGAGAGCATATCTCAAACATTTCTTACTGATGTCTCACTTCATATCTAGGAACAGCATATCTCAAACACTTCTTACTGATGTCTCACTTCATATCTAGGAACAGCATGTCTCAAACACTTCTTACTGATGTCTCACTTCATATCTAGGGACAGCATATCTCAAACATTTGTTACTGATGTCTCACTTCATATCTAGGGAGAGCATATCTCAAAAACTTCTTACTGATGTCTCACTTCATATCTAGGGAGGCATATCTCAAACACTTCTTACTGATATCTCACTTCATATCTAGGAGAGCATATCTCAAACACTTCTTACTGATGTCTAACTTCATATCTAGGAGAGCATATCTCAAACATTTCTTACTGATGTCTCAATTCATAACTAGGAGAGCATATCTCAAACACTTCTTAGTGATGTCTCACTTCATACCTAGGAGAGCATATCTCAAACACTTCTTACTGATGTCTAACTTCATACCTAGGAGAGCATATCTCAAAAACTTCTTACTGATGTCTCACTTCATATCTAGGAGAGCATATCTCAAAACTTCTTACTGATGTCTCACTTCATATCTAGGGAAAGCATATCTCAAACATTTCTTACTGATGTCTCACTTCATATCTAGGAGAGCATATCTCAAAACTTCTTACTGATGTCTCACTTCATATCTAGGGAAAGCATATCTCAAACATTTCTTACTGATGTCTCACTTCATATCTAGGAGAGCATATCTCAAACACTTCTTACTGATGTCTCACTTCATATCTAGAAACAGCATGTCTCAAACACTTCTTACTGATGTCTCACTTCATATCTAGGGACAGCATATCTCAAAAACTTCTTACTGATGTTTCACTTCATATCTAGGAAGAGCATATCTCAAACATTTCTTACTGATGTCTCACTTCATATCTAGGAACAGCATATCTCAAACACTTCTTACTGATGTCTCACTTCATATCTAGGGAGAGCATATCTCAAACACTTCTTACTGATGTCTCACTTCATATCTAGGAACAGCATATCTCAAACACTTCTTACTGATGTCTCACTTCATATCTAGGGACAGCATATCTCAAAAACTTCTTACTGATGTCTCACTTCATATCTAGGGAGAGCATATCTCAAAAACTTCTTACTGATGTCTCACTTCATATCTAGGGAGAACATATCTCAAACATTTCTTACTGATGTCTCACTTCATATCTAGGGAGAGCATATCTCAAAAACTTCTTACTGATGTCTCAACTTCATACCTAGGGAGAGCATATCTCAAAACTTCTTACTGATGTCTCACTTCATATCTAGGAGAGCATATCTCAAACATTTCTTACTGATGTCTCACTTCATATCTAGGAACAGCATATCTCAAACACTTCTTACTGATGTCTCACTTCATATCTAGAGAGCATATCTCAAACACTTCTTACTGATGTCTCACTTCATATCTAGAAAGAGCATGTCTAAAACACTTCTTACTGATGTCTCACTTCATATCTAGGGACAGCATATCTCAAAAACTTCTTACTGATGTCTCACTTCATATCTAGGAGAGCATATCTCAAACATTTCTTACTGATGTCTCACTTCATATCTAGGAACAGCATATCTCAAACACTTCTTACTGATGTCTCACTTCATATCTAGGAACAGCATATCTCAAACACTTCTTACTGATGTCTCACTTCATATCTAGGGACAGCATATCTCAAACATTTCTTACTGATGTCTCACTTCATATCTAGGAGAGCATATCTCAAAAACTTCTTACTGATGTCTCACTTCATATCTAGGAGAGCATATCTCAAACACTTCTTACTGATGTCTCACTTCATATCTAGGAGAGCATATCTCAAACACTTCTTACTGATGTCTCACTTCATATCTAGGGAGAGCATATCTCAAACATTTCTTACTGATGTCTCAATTCATATCTAGGAGGCATATCTCAAACACTTCTTACTGATGTCTCACTTCATACCTAGGGAGAGCATATCTCAAACACTTCTTACTGATGTCTCACTTCATATCTAGGGAGAGCATATCTCAAACACTTCTTACTGATGTCTAACTTCATATCTAGAAAGAGCATATCTCAAAACTTCTTACTGATGTCTCACTTCATATCTAGGAGAGCATATCTCAAAACTTCTTACTGATGTCTCACTTCATATCTAGGGAAAGCATATCTCAAACATTTCTTACTGATGTCTCACTTCATATCTAGGGAGAGCATATCTCAAAAACTTCTTACTGATGTCTCACTTCATATCTAGGGAAAGCATATCTCAAACATTTCTTACTGATGTCTCACTTCATATCTAGGGAGAGCATATCTCAAACACTTCTTACTGATGTCTCACTTCATATCTAGAAACAGCATGTCTCAAACACTTCTTACTGATGTCTCACTTCATATCTAGGGACAGCATATCTCAAAAACTTCTTACTGATGTCTCACTTCATATCTAGGGAGAGCATATCTCAAACATTTCTTACTGATGTCTCACTTCATATCTAGGGAGAGCATATCTCAAACACTTCTTACTGATGTCTCACTTCATATCTAGGAGCATATCTCAAACACTTCTTACTGATGTCTCACTTCATATCTAGGGAGAGCATATCTCAAACACTTCTTACTGATGTCTCACTTCATATCTAGGGACAGCATATCTCAAACACTTCTTACTGATGTCTCACTTCATATCTAGGGAGAGCATATCTCAAACACTTCTTACTGATGTCTCACTTCATATCTAGGGAGAGCATATCTCAAACACTTCTTACTGATGTCTCACTTCATATCTAGGAGAGCATATCTCAAACACTTCTTACTGATGTCTCACTTCATATCTAGGAGAGCATATCTCAAACACTTCTTACTGATGTCTCACTTCATATCTAGGAGAGCATATCTCAAACACTTCTTACTGATGTCTCACTTCATATCTAGGAGAGCATATCTCAAACACTTCTTACTGATGTCTCACTTCATATCTAGGAGAGCATATCTCAAACACTTCTTACTGATGTCTCACTTCATATCTAGGGAGAGCATATCTCAAACACTTCTTACTGATGTCTCACTTCATATCTAGGAGAGCATATCTCAAACACTTCTTACTGATGTCTCACTTCATATCTAGGAGAGCATATCTCAAACACTTCTTACTGATGTCTCACTTCATATCTAGGAGAGCACTTCTTCATATCTAGGGAGAGCATATCTCAAACACTTCTTACTGATGTCTCTCATATCTAGGAGAGCATATCTCAAACACTACTGATGTCTCACTTCATATCTAGGAGAGCATATCTCAAACACTTCTTACTGATGTCTCACTTCATATCTAGGAGAGCATATCTCAAACACTTCTTACTGATGTCTCACTTCATATCTAGGGAGACTTCATATCTCAAACACTTCTTACTGATGTCTCACTTCATATCTAGGAGAGCATATCTCAAACACTTCTTACTGATGTCTCACTTCATATCTAGGAGAGCATATCTCAAACACTTCTTACTGATGTCTCACTTCATATCTAGGGAGAGCATATCTCAAACACTTCTTACTGATGTCTCACTTCATATCTAGGGAGAGCATATCTCAAACACTTCTTACTGATGTCTCACTTCATATCTAGGGAGAGCATATCTCAAACACTTCTTACTGATGTCTCACTTCATATCTAGGAGAGCATATCTCAAACACTTCTTACTGATGTCTCACTTCATATCTAGGGAGAGCATATCTCAAACACTTCTTACTGATGTCTCACTTCATCATCTAGGAGAGCATATCTCAAACACTTCTTACTGATGTCTCACTTCATATCTAGGGAGAGCATATCTCAAACACTTCTTACTGATGTCTCACTTCATATCTAGGAGAGCATATCTCAAACACTTCTTACTGATGTCTCACTTCATATCTAGGAGAGCATATCTCAAACACTTCTTACTGATGTCTCACTTCATATCTAGGAGAGCATATCTCAAACACTTCTTACTGATGTCTCACTTCATATCTAGGGAGAGCATATCTCAAACACTTCTTACTGATGTCTCACTTCATATCTAGGGAGAGCATATCTCAAACACTTCTTACTGATGTCTCACTTCATATCTAGGAGCATATCTCAAACACTTCTTACTGATGTCTCACTTCATATCTAGGGAGAGCATATCTCAAACACTTCTTACTGATGTCTCACTTCATATCTAGGGAGAGCATATCTCAAACACTTCTTACTGATGTCTCACTTCATATCTAGGGAGAGCATATCTCAAACACTTCTTACTGATGTCTCACTTCATATCTAGGGAGAGCATATCTCAAACACTTCTTACTGATGTCTCACTTCATATCTAGGGAGGCATATCTCAAACACTTCTTACTGATGTCTCACTTCATATCTAGGGAGGCATATCTCAAACACTTCTTACTGATGTCTCACTTCATATCTAGGGAGAGCATATCTCAAACACTTCTTACTGATGTCTCACTTCATATCTAGGGAGCATATCTCAAACACTTCTTACTGATGTCTCACTTCATATCTAGGAGAGCATATCTCAAACACTTCTTACTGATGTCTCACTTCATATCTAGGGAGAGCATATCTCAAACACTTCTTACTGATGTCTCACTTCATATCTAGGAGAGCATATCTCAAACACTTCTTACTGATGTCTCACTTCATATCTAGGGAGAGCATATCTCAAACACTTCTTACTGATGTCTCACTTCATATCTAGGGAGAGCATATCTCAAACACTTCTTACTGATGTCTCACTTCATATCTAGGGAGAGCATATCTCAAACACTTCTTACTGATGTCTCACTTCATATCTAGGGAGAGCATATCTCAAACACTTCTTACTGATGTCTCACTTCATATCTAGGGAGAGCATATCTCAAACACTTCTTACTGATGTCTCACTTCATATCTAGGGAGAGCATATCTCAAACACTTCTTACTGATGTCTCACTTCATATCTAGGAGAGCATATCTCAAACACTTCTTACTGATGTCTCACTTCATATCTAGGAGAGCATATCTCAAACACTTCTTACTGATGTCTCACTTCATATCTAGGAACAGCATATCTCAAACACTTCTTACTGATGTCTCACTTCATATCTAGGAGAGCATATCTCAAACACTTCTTACTGATGTCTCACTTCATATCTAGGGAGAGCATATCTCAAACACTTCTTACTGATGTCTCACTTCATATCTAGGGAGAGCATATCTCAAACACTTCTTACTGATGTCTCACTTCATATCTAGGGAGAGCATATCTCAAACACTTCTTACTGATGTCTCACTTCATATCTAGGGAGAGCATATCTCAAACACTTCTTACTGATGTCTCACTTCATATCTAGGGAGAGCATATCTCAAACACTTCTTACTGATGTCTCACTTCATATCTAGGAGAGCATATCTCAAACACTTCTTACTGATGTCTCACTTCATATCTAGGAGAGCATATCTCAAACACTTCTTACTGATGTCTCACTTCATATCTAGGAGAGCATATCTCAAACACTTCTTACTGATGTCTCACTTCATATCTAGGAGAGCATATCTCAAACACTTCTTACTGATGTCTCACTTCATATCTAGGGAGAGCATATCTCAAACACTTCTTACTGATGTCTCACTTCATATCTAGGAGAGCATATCTCAAACACTTCTTACTGATGTCTCACTTCATATCTAGGAGAGCATATCTCAAACACTTCTTACTGATGTCTCACTTCATATCTAGGAGAGCATATCTCAAACACTTCTTACTGATGTCTCACTTCATATCTAGGAGAGCATATCTCAAACACTTCTTACTGATGTCTCACTTCATATCTAGGGAGATCATATCTCAAACACTTCTTACTGATGTCTCACTTCATATCTAGGGAGAGCATATCTCAAACACTTCTTACTGATGTCTCACTTCATATCTAGGGAGAGCATATCTCAAACACTTCTTACTGATGTCTCACTTCATATCTAGGAGAGCATATCTCAAACACTTCTTACTGATGTCTCACTTCATATCTAGGGAGCATATCTCAAACACTTCTTACTGATGTCTCACTTCATATCTAGGAAGCATATCTCAAACACTTCTTACTGATGTCTCACTTCATATCTAGGGAGAGCATATCTCAAACACTTCTTACTGATGTCTCACTTCATATCTAGGGAGAGCATATCTCAAACACTTCTTACTGATGTCTCACTTCATATCTAGGGAGAGCATATCTCAAACACTTCTTACTGATGTCTCACTTCATATCTAGGGAGAGCATATCTCAAACACTTCTTACTGATGTCTCACTTCATATCTAGGGAGCATATCTCAAACACTTCTTACTGATGTCTCACTTCATATCTAGGAGAGCATATCTCAAACACTTCTTACTGATGTCTCACTTCATATCTAGGGAGAGCATATCTCAAACACTTCTTACTGATGTCTCACTTCATATCTAGGGAGAGCATATCTCAAACACTTCTTACTGATGTCTCACTTCATATCTAGGGAGAGCATATCTCAAACACTTCTTACTGATGTCTCACTTCATATCTAGGAGAGCATATCTCAAACACTTCTTACTGATGTCTCACTTCATATCTAGGAGAGCATATCTCAAACACTTCTTACTGATGTCTCACTTCATATCTAGGGAGAGCATATCTCAAACACTTCTTACTGATGTCTCACTTCATATCTAGGGAGAGCATATCTCAAACACTTCTTACTGATGTCTCACTTCATATCTAGGAGAGCATATCTCAAACACTTCTTACTGATGTCTCACTTCATATCTAGGAGAGCATATCTCAAACACTTCTTACTGATGTCTCACTTCATATCTAGGAGAGCATATCTCAAACACTTCTTACTGATGTCTCACTTCATATCTAGGGAGCATATCTCAAACACTTCTTACTGATGTCTCACTTCATATCTAGGGAGAGCATATCTCAAACACTTCTTACTGATGTCTCACTTCATATCTAGGGAGGCATATCTCAAACACTTCTTACTGATGTCTCACTTCATATCTAGGGAGCATATCTCAAACACTTCTTACTGATGTCTCACTTCATATCTAGGGAGAGCATATCTCAAACACTTCTTACTGGAGAGCATGTCTCACTTCTTACTGATGTCTCACTAGGGAGAGCATATCTCAAACACTTCTTACTGATGTCTCACTTCATATCTAGGAGAGCATATCTCAAACACTTCTTACTGATGTCTCACTTCATATCTAGGAGAGCATATCTCAAACACTTCTTACTGATGTCTCACTTCATATCTAGGAGGCATATCTCAAACACTTCTTACTGATGTCTCACTTCATATCTAGGGAGAGCATATCTCAAACACTTCTTACTGATGTCTCACTTCATATCTAGGGAGAGCATATCTCAAACACTTCTTACTGATGTCTCACTTCATATCTAGGAGAGCATATCTCAAACACTTCTTACTGATGTCTCACTTCATATCTAGGAGAGCATATCTCAAACACTTCTTACTGATGTCTCACTTCATATCTAGGGAGGCATATCTCAAACACTTCTTACTGATGTCTCACTTCATATCTAGGAGAGCATATCTCAAACACTTCTTACTGATGTCTCACTTCATATCTAGGGAGAGCATATCTCAAACACTTCTTACTGATGTCTCACTTCATATCTAGGAGAGCATATCTCAAACACTTCTTACTGATGTCTCACTTCATATCTAGGAGAGCATATCTCAAACACTTCTTACTGATGTCTAGGGAGCTATCTCAAATTCTGTATCTCAAACACTTCTTACTGATGTCTCACTTCATATCTAGGGAGAGCATATCTCAAACACTTCTTACTGATGTCTCACTTCATATCTAGGAGAGCATATCTCAAACACTTCTTACTGATGTCTCACTTCATATCTAGGGAGAGCATATCTCAAACACTTCTTACTGATGTCTCACTTCATATCTAGGGAGAGCATATCTCAAACACTTCTTACTGATGTCTCACTTCATATCTAGGGAGAGCATATCTCAAACACTTCTTACTGATGTCTCACTTCATATCTAGGGAGGCATATCTCAAACACTTCTTACTGATGTCTCACTTCATATCTAGGAGAGCATATCTCAAACACTTCTTACTGATGTCTCACTTCATATCTAGGAGAGCATATCTCAAACACTTCTTACTGATGTCTCACTTCATATCTAGGGAGAGCATATCTCAAACACTTCTTACTGATGTCTCACTTCATATCTAGGGAGGCATATCTCAAAAACTTCTTACTGATGTCTCACTTCATATCTAGGGAGAGCATATCTCAAACACTTCTTACTGATGTCTCACTTCATATCTAGGAGAGCATATCTCAAACACTTCTTACTGATGTCTCACTTCATATCTAGGGAGAGCATATCTCAAACACTTCTTACTGATGTCTCACTTCATATCTAGGAGAGCATATCTCAAACACTTCTTACTGATGTCTCACTTCATATCTAGGGAGCATATCTCAAACACTTCTTACTGATGTCTCACTTCATATCTAGGAGAGCATATCTCAAACACTTCTTACTGATGTCTCACTTCATATCTAGGGAGAGCATATCTCAAACACTTCTTACTGATGTCTCACTTCATATCTAGGGAGCATATCTCAAACACTTCTTACTGATGTCTCACTTCATATCTAGGGAGAGCATATCTCAAACACTTCTTACTGATGTCTCACTTCATATCTAGGAGAGCATATCTCAAACACTTCTTACTGATGTCTCACTTCATATCTAGGAGAGCATATCTCAAACACTTCTTACTGATGTCTCACTTCATATCTAGGAGAGCATATCTCAAACACTTCTTACTGATGTCTCACTTCATATCTAGGGAGAGCATATCTCAAACACTTCTTACTGATGTCTCACTTCATATCTAGGGAGAGCATATCTCAAACACTTCTTACTGATGTCTCACTTCATATCTAGGAGAGCATATCTCAAACACTTCTTACTGATGTCTCACTTCATATCTAGGGAGAGCATATCTCAAACACTTCTTACTGATGTCTCACTTCATATCTAGGGAGAGCATATCTCAAACACTTCTTACTGATGTCTCACTTCATATCTAGGAGAGCATATCTCAAACACTTCTTACTGATGTCTCACTTCATATCTAGGAGAGCATATCTCAAACACTTCTTACTGATGTCTCACTTCATATCTAGGGAGAGCATATCTCAAACACTTCTTACTGATGTCTCACTTCATATCTAGGGAGAGCATATCTCAAACACTTCTTACTGATGTCTCACTTCATATCTAGGGAGAGCATATCTCAAACACTTCTTACTGATGTCTCACTTCATATCTAGGAGAGCATATCTCAAACACTTCTTACTGATGTCTCACTTCATATCTAGGAGAGCATATCTCAAACACTTCTTACTGATGTCTCACTTCATATCTAGGAGAGCATATCTCAAACACTTCTTACTGATGTCTCACTTCATATCTAGGAGAGCATATCTCAAAAACTTCTTACTGAGCATATCTCAAACACTTCTTACTGATGTCTCACTTCATATCTAGGAGAGCATATCTCAAACACTTCTTACTGATGTCTCACTTCATATCTAGGAGAGCATATCTCAAACACTTCTTACTGATGTCTCACTTCATATCTAGGAGAGCATATCTCAAACACTTCTTACTGATGTCTCACTTCATATCTAGGGAGAGCATATCTCAAACACTTCTTACTGATGTCTCACTTCATATCTAGGGAGAGCATATCTCAAACACTTCTTACTGATGTCTCACTTCATATCTAGGGAGAGCATATCTCAAACACTTCTTACTGATGTCTCACTTCATATCTAGGGAGAGCATATCTCAAACACTTCTTACTGATGTCTCACTTCATATCTAGGAGAGCATATCTCAAACACTTCTTACTGATGTCTCACTTCATATCTAGGGAGAGCATATCTCAAACACTTCTTACTGATGTCTCACTTCATATCTAGATGTCTCACTTCATATCTAGGGAGAGCATATCTCAAACACTTCTTACTGATGTCTCACTTCATATCTAGGGAGAGCATATCTCAAACACTTCTTACTGATGTCTCACTTCATATCTAGGGAGAGCATATCTCAAACACTTCTTACTGATGTCTCACTTCATATCTAGGAGAGCATATCTCAAACACTTCTTACTGATGTCTCACTTCATATCTAGGAGAGCATATCTCAAACACTTCTTACTGATGTCTCACTTCATATCTAGGGAGAGCATATCTCAAACACTTCTTACTGATGTCTCACTTCATATCTAGGAGAGCATATCTCAAACACTTCTTACTGATGTCTCACTTCATATCTAGGGAGAGCATATCTCAAACACTTCTTACTGATGTCTCACTTCATATCTAGGAGAGCATATCTCAAACACTTCTTACTGATGTCTCACTTCATATCTAGGAGAGCATATCTCAAACACTTCTTACTGATGTCTCACTTCATATCTAGGGAGGCATATCTCAAACACTTCTTACTGATGTCTCACTTCATATCTAGGGAGAGCATATCTCAAACACTTCTTACTGATGTCTCACTTCATATCTAGGATGTCTCACTTCATATCTAGAGCATATCTCAAACACTTCTTACTGATGTCTCACTTCATATCTAGGAGAGCATATCTCAAACACTTCTTACTGATGTCTCACTTCATATCTAGGGAGAGCATATCTCAAACACTTCTTACTGATGTCTCACTTCATATCTAGGGAGAGCATATCTCAAACACTTCTTACTGATGTCTCAATCTAGGGAGAGCATATCTCAAACACTTCTTACTGATGTCTCACTTCATATCTAGGAGAGCATATCTCAAACACTTCTTACTGATGTCTCACTTCATATCTAGGGAGAGCATATCTCAAACACTTCTTACTGATGTCTCACTTCATATCTAGGGAGAGCATATCTCAAACACTTCTTACTGATGTCTCACTTCATATCTAGGGAGAGCATATCTCAAACACTTCTTACTGATGTCTCACTTCATATCTAGGAACAGCATATCTCAAACACTTCTTACTGATGTCTCACTTCATATCTAGGGAGAGCATATCTCAAACACTTCTTACTGATGTCTCACTTCATATCTAGGGAGAGCATATCTCAAACACTTCTTACTGATGTCTCACTTCATATCTAGAAAGAGCATATCTCAAACACTTCTTACTGATGTCTCACTTCATATCTAGGGATGTCTCACTTCATATCTCAAAGCATATCTCAAACTTACTGATGTCTCACTTCATATCTAGGGAGAGCATATCTCAAACACTTCTTACTGATGTCTCACTTCATATCTAGGGAGAGCATATCTCAAACACTTCTTACTGATGTCTCACTTCATATCTAGGGAGAGCATATCTCAAACACTTCTTACTGATGTCTCACTTCATATCTAGGGAGAGCATATCTCAAACACTTCTTACTGATGTCTCACTTCATATCTAGGGAGAGCATATCTCAAACACTTCTTACTGATGTCTCACTTCATATCTAGGAGAGCATATCTCAAACACTTCTTACTGATGTCTCACTTCATATCTAGGAGAGCATATCTCAAACACTTCTTACTGATGTCTCACTTCATATCTAGGAGAGCATATCTCAAACACTTCTTACTGATGTCTCACTTCATATCTAGGAGAGCATATCTCAAACACTTCTTACTGATGTCTCACTTCATATCTAGGGAGAGCATATCTCAAACACTTCTTACTGATGTCTCACTTCATATCTAGGGAGAGCATATCTCAAACACTTCTTACTGATGTCTCACTTCATATCTAGGAGGCATATCTCAAACACTTCTTACTGATGTCTCACTTCATATCTAGGAGAGCATATCTCAAACACTTCTTACTGATGTCTCACTTCATATCTAGGGAGAGCATATCTCAAACACTTCTTACTGATGTCTCACTTCATATCTAGGAGCATATCAAATTACTGATGTCTCACTTCATATCTAGGAGAGCATATCTCAAACACTTCTTACTGATGTCTCACTTCATATCTAGGAGAGCATATCTCAAACACTTCTTACTGATGTCTCACTTCATATCTAGGAAGAGCATATCTCAAACACTTCTTACTGATGTCTCACTTCATATCTAGGAGAGCATATCTCAAACACTTCTTACTGATGTCTCACTTCATATCTAGGGAGAGCATATCTCAAACACTTCTTACTGATGTCTCACTTCATATCTAGGGAGAGCATATCTCAAACACTTCTTACTGATGTCTCACTTCATATCTAGGGAGAGCATATCTCAAACACTTCTTACTGATGTCTCACTTCATATCTAGGGAGAGCATATCTCAAACACTTCTTACTGATGTCTCACTTCATATCTAGGAGAGCATATCTCAAACACTTCTTACTGATGTCTCACTTCATATCTAGGGAGAGCATATCTCAAACACTTCTTACTGATGTCTCACTTCATATCTAGGGAGAGCATATCTCAAACACTTCTTACTGATGTCTCACTTCATATCTAGGAGAGCATATCTCAAACACTTCTTACTGATGTCTCACTTCATATCTAGGAGAGCATATCTCAAACACTTCTTACTGATGTCTCACTTCATATCTAGGAGAGCATATCTCAAAACTTCTTACTGATGTCTCACTTCATATCTAGGAAGCATATCTCAAACATTTCTTACTGATGTCTCACTTCATATCTAGGAGAGCATATCTCAAAAACTTCTTACTGATGTCTCACTTCATATCTAGGGAAAGCATATCTCAAACATTTCTTACTGATGTCTCACTTCATATCTAGGGAGAGCATATCTCAAACACTTCTTACTGATGTCTCACTTCATATCTAGAAACAGCATGTCTCAAACACTTCTTACTGATGTCTCACTTCATATCTAGGGACAGCATATCTCAAAAACTTCTTACTGATGTCTCACTTCATATCTAGGGAGAGCATATCTCAAACATTTCTTACTGATGTCTCACTTCATATCTAGGGACAGCATATCTCAAAAACTTCTTACTGATGTCTCACTTCATATCTAGGGAGAGCATATCTCAAAAATTTCTTACTGATGTCTCACTTCATATCTAGGGAGAGCATATCTCAAACACTTCTTACTGATGTCTCACTTCATATCTAGGGAGAGCATATCTCAAACACTTCTTACTGATGTCTCACTTCATATCTAGGGAGAGCATATCTCAAACACTTCTTACTGATGTCTCACTTCATATCTAGGGAGAGCATATCTCAAAAACTTCTTACTGATGTCTCACTTCATATCTAGGGAGAGCATATCTCAAACACTTCTTACTGATGTCTCACTTCATATCTAGGGAGAGCATATCTCAAACACTTCTTACTGATGTCTCACTTCATATCTAGGGAGAGCATATCTCAAACACTTCTTACTGATGTCTCACTTCATACCTAGGGAGAGCATATCTCAAAACTTCTTACTGATGTCTCACTTCATATCTAGGGAGAGCATATCTCAAACATTTCTTACTGATGTCTCACTTCATATCTAGGAACAGCATATCTCAAACACTTCTTACTGATGTCTCACTTCATATCTAGAGAGAGCATATCTCAAACACTTCTTACTGATGTCTCACTTCATATCTAGAAAGAGCATGTCTAAAACACTTCTTACTGATGTCTCACTTCATATCTAGGGACAGCATATCTCAAAAACTTCTTACTGATGTCTCACTTCATATCTAGGGAGAGCATATCTCAAACATTTCTTACTGATGTCTCACTTCATATCTAGGAACAGCATATCTCAAACACTTCTTACTGATGTCTCACTTCATATCTAGGAACAGCATGTCTCAAACACTTCTTACTGATGTCTCACTTCATATCTAGGGACAGCATATCTCAAACATTTGTTACTGATGTCTCACTTCATATCTAGGGAGAGCATATCTCAAAAACTTCTTACTGATGTCTCACTTCATATCTAGGGAGAGCATATCTCAAACACTTCTTACTGATGTCTCACTTCATATCTAGGGAGAGCATATCTCAAACACTTCTTACTGATGTCTCAACTTCATATCTAGGAGAGCATATCTCAAACATTTCTTACTGATGTCTCACTTCATAACTAGGGAGAGCATATCTCAAACACTTCTTACTGATGTCTCACTTCATACCTAGGGAGAGCATATCTCAAACACTTCTTACTGATGTCTAACTTCATACCTAGGGAGAGCATATCTCAAACACTTCTTACTGATGTCTCACTTCATATCTAGGGAGAGCATATCTCAAAAACTTCTTACTGATGTCTCACTTCATATCTAGGGAAAGCATATCTCAAACATTTCTTACTGATCTCACTTCATATCTAGTCTCACTTCATATCTAGGAGAGCATATCTCAAACACTTCTTACTGATGTCTCACTTCATATCTAGGGAGAGCATATCTCAAACACTTCTTACTGATGTCTCACTTCATATCTAGGGAGAGCATATCTCAAACACTTCTTACTGATGTCTCACTTCATATCTAGGGACAGCATATCTCAAACACTTCTTACTGATGTCTCACTTCATATCTAGGAACAGCATATCTCAAACACTTCTTACTGATGTCTCACTTCATATCTAGGGAGAGCATATCTCAAACACTTCTTACTGATGTCTCACTTCATATCTAGGAACAGCATATCTCAAACACTTCTTACTGATGTCTCACTTCATATCTAGGGAGAGCATATCTCAAACACTTCTTACTGATGTCTCACTTCATATCTAGGGACAGCATATCTCAAAAACTTCTTACTGATGTCTCACTTCATATCTAGGGAGAGCATATCTCAAACACTTCTTACTGATGTCTCACTTCATATCTAGGGAGAGCATATCTCAAAAACTTCTTACTGATGTCTCACTTCATATCTAGGGAGAGCATATCTCAAACATTTCTTACTGATGTCTCACTTCATATCTAGGGAGAGCATATCTCAAACACTTCTTACTGATGTCTCACTTCATATCTAGGAGAGCATATCTCAAACACTTCTTACTGATGTCTCACTTCATATCTAGGAGAGCATATCTCAAACACTTCTTACTGATGTCTCACTTCATATCTAGGGAGAGCATATCTCAAACACTTCTTACTGATGTCTCACTTCATATCTAGGAAGAGCATATCTCAAACACTTCTTACTGATGTCTCACTTCATATCTAGGAAAAACACTTCTTACTGATGTCTCACTTCATATCTAGGAGAATATCTCAAACTTCTTACTGATGTCTCACTTCATATCTAGGGACAGCATATCTCAAACACTTCTTACTGATGTCTCACTTCATATCTAGGGAGAGCATATCTCAAACACTTCTTACTGATGTCTCACTTCATATCTAGGGAGAGCATATCTCAAACACTTCTTACTGATGTCTCACTTCATATCTAGGAGGCATATCTCAAACACTTCTTACTGATGTCTCACTTCATATCTAGGAGAGCATATCTCAAACACTTCTTACTGATGTCTCACTTCATATCTAGGGAGCATATCTCAAACACTTCTTACTGATGTCTCACTTCATATCTAGGGAGAGCATATCTCAAACACTTCTTACTGATGTCTCACTTCATATCTAGGGAGAGCATATCTCAAACACTTCTTACTGATGTCTCACTTCATATCTAGGGAGAGCATATCTCAAACACTTCTTACTGATGTCTCACTTCATATCTAGGAGAGCATATCTCAAACACTTCTTACTGATGTCTCACTTCATATCTAGGGAGAAACACACTGATGTCTCACTTCATCTCAAACACTTCTTAATGTCTCACTTCATATCTAGGGACAGCATATCTCAAACACTTCTTACTGATGTCTCACTTCATATCTAGGGAGAGCATATCTCAAACACTTCTTACTGATGTCTCACTTCATATCTAGGAGAGCATATCTCAAACACTTCTTACTGATGTCTCACTTCATATCTAGGGAGAGCATATCTCAAACACTTCTTACTGATGTCTCACTTCATATCTAGGAGAGCATATCTCAAACACTTCTTACTGATGTCTCACTTCATATCTAGGGAGAGCATATCTCAAACACTTCTTACTGATGTCTCACTTCATATCTAGGGAGAGCATATCTCAAACACTTCTTACTGATGTCTCACTTCATATCTAGGGAGAGCATATCTCAAACACTTCTTACTGATGTCTCACTTCATATCTAGGACTGAGCATATCTCAAATCTCAAACACTTCTTACTGATGTCTCACTTCATATCTAGGGACAGCATATCTCAAAAACTTCTTACTGATGTCTCACTTCATATCTAGGGAGAGCATATCTCAAACACTTCTTACTGATGTCTCACTTCATATCTAGGAAGAGCATATCTCAAACACTTCTTACTGATGTCTCACTTCATATCTAGGAGAGCATATCTCAAACACTTCTTACTGATGTCTCACTTCATATCTAGGGAGAGCATATCTCAAACACTTCTTACTGATGTCTCACTTCATATCTAGGAACAGCATATCTCAAACACTTCTTACTGATGTCTCACTTCATATCTAGGGAGAGCATATCTCAAACACTTCTTAGTGATGTCTCACTTCATATCTAGGGAGAGCATATCTCAAACACTTCTTACTGATGTCTCACTTCATATCTAGGAGAGCATATCTCAAACACTTCTTACTGATGTCTCACTTCATATCTAGGGAGAGCATATCTCAAACACTTCTTACTGATGTCTCACTTCATATCTAGGGAGAGCATATCTCAAACACTTCTTACTGATGTCTCACTTCATATCTAGGAGAGCATATCTCAAACACTTCTTACTGATGTCTCACTTCATATCTAGGGAGAGCATATCTCAAACACTTCTTACTGATGTCTCACTTCATATCTAGGAGAGCATATCTCAAACACTTCTTACTGATGTCTCACTTCATATCTAGGGAGAGCATATCTCAAACACTTCTTACTGATGTCTCACTTCATATCTAGGGAGAGCATATCTCAAACACTTCTTACTGATGTCTCACTTCATATCTAGGAGAGCATATCTCAAACACTTCTTACTGATGTCTCACTTCATATCTAGGGAGAGCATATCTCAAACACTTCTTACTGATGTCTCACTTCATATCTAGGAGAGCATATCTCAAACACTTCTTACTGATGTCTCACTTCATATCTAGGAGAGCATATCTCAAACACTTCTTACTGATGTCTCACTTCATATCTAGGAGAGCATATCTCAAACACTTCTTACTGATGTCTCACTTCATATCTAGGAGAGCATATCTCAAACACTTCTTACTGATGTCTCACTTCATATCTAGGGAGAGCATATCTCAAACACTTCTTACTGATGTCTCACTTCATATCTAGGGAGAGCATATCTCAAACACTTCTTACTGATGTCTCACTTCATATCTAGGGAGAGCATATCTCAAACACTTCTTACTGATGTCTCACTTCATATCTAGGAGAGCATATCTCAAACACTTCTTACTGATGTCTCACTTCATATCTAGGCATATCTCAAAACACTTCTTACTGATGTCTCACTTCATATCTAGGGAGAGCATATCTCAAACACTTCTTACTGATGTCTCACTTCATATCTAGGGAGAGCATATCTCAAACACTTCTTACTGATGTCTCACTTCATATCTAGGGAGAGCATATCTCAAACACTTCTTACTGATGTCTCACTTCATATCTAGGGAGAGCATATCTCAAACACTTCTTACTGATGTCTCACTTCATATCTAGGGAGAGCATATCTCAAACACTTCTTACTGATGTCTCACTTCATATCTAGGGAGAGCATATCTCAAACACTTCTTACTGATGTCTCACTTCATATCTAGGGAGAGCATATCTCAAACACTTCTTACTGATGTCTCACTTCATATCTAGGAGAGCATATCTCAAACACTTCTTACTGATGTCTCACTTCATATCTAGGGAGAGCATATCTCAAACACTTCTTACTGATGTCTCACTTCATATCTAGGGAGAGCATATCTCAAACACTTCTTACTGATGTCTCACTTCATATCTAGGGAGAGCATATCTCAAACACTTCTTACTGATGTCTCACTTCATATCTAGGGAGAGCATATCTCAAACACTTCTTACTGATGTCTCACTTCATATCTAGGGAGAGCATATCTCAAACACTTCTTACTGATGTCTCACTTCATATCTAGGGAGAGCATATCTCAAACACTTCTTACTGATGTCTCACTTCATATCTAGGGAGAGCATATCTCAAACACTTCTTACTGATGTCTCACTTCATATCTAGGGAGAGCATATCTCAAACACTTCTTACTGATGTCTCACTTCATATCTAGGGAGAGCATATCTCAAACACTTCTTACTGATGTCTCACTTCATATCTAGGGAGAGCATATCTCAAACACTTCTTACTGATGTCTCACTTCATATCTAGGGAGAGCATATCTCAAAAACTTCTTACTGATGTCTCACTTCATATCTAGGGAGAGCATATCTCAAACACTTCTTACTGATGTCTCACTTCATATCTAGGGAGAGCATATCTCAAACACTTCTTACTGATGTCTCACTTCATATCTAGGGAGAGCATATCTCAAACACTTCTTACTGATGTCTCACTTCATATCTAGGAGAGCATATCTCAAACACTTCTTACTGATGTCTCACTTCATATCTAGGAACAGCATATCTCAAACACTTCTTACTGATGTCTCACTTCATATCTAGAGAGAGCATATCTCAAACACTTCTTACTGATGTCTCACTTCATATCTAGGGAGAGCATATCTCAAAACACTTCTTACTGATGTCTCACTTCATATCTAGGGACAGCATATCTCAAAAACTTCTTACTGATGTCTCACTTCATATCTAGGGAGAGCATATCTCAAACATTTCTTACTGATGTCTCACTTCATATCTAGGAACAGCATATCTCAAACACTTCTTACTGATGTCTCACTTCATATCTAGGAACAGCATATCTCAAACACTTCTTACTGATGTCTCACTTCATATCTAGGGACAGCATATCTCAAACATTTCTTACTGATGTCTCACTTCATATCTAGGGAGAGCATATCTCAAAAACTTCTTACTGATGTCTCACTTCATATCTAGGGAGAGCATATCTCAAACACTTCTTACTGATGTCTCACTTCATATCTAGGGAGAGCATATCTCAAACACTTCTTACTGATGTCTCACTTCATATCTAGGGAGAGCATATCTCAAACATTTCTTACTGATGTCTCACTTCATATCTAGGGAGAGCATATCTCAAACACTTCTTACTGATGTCTCACTTCATATCTAGGGAGAGCATATCTCAAACACTTCTTACTGATGTCTCACTTCATATCTAGGGAGAGCATATCTCAAACACTTCTTACTGATGTCTCACTTCATATCTAGGGAGAGCATATCTCAAAAACTTCTTACTGATGTCTCACTTCATATCTAGGGAAAGCATATCTCAAACATTTCTTACTGATGTCTCACTTCATATCTAGGGAGAGCATATCTCAAAAACTTCTTACTGATGTCTCACTTCATATCTAGGGAAAGCATATCTCAAACATTTCTTACTGATGTCTCACTTCATATCTAGGGAGAGCATATCTCAAACACTTCTTACTGATGTCTCACTTCATATCTAGAAACAGCATGTCTCAAACACTTCTTACTGATGTCTCACTTCATATCTAGGAAGAGCATATCTCAAACATTTCTTACTGATGTCTCACTTCATATCTAGGAACAGCATATCTCAAACACTTCTTACTGATGTCTCACTTCATATCTAGGGAGAGCATATCTCAAACACTTCTTACTGATGTCTCACTTCATATCTAGGAACAGCATGTCTCAAACACTTCTTACTGATGTCTCACTTCATATCTAGGGACAGCATATCTCAAAAACTTCTTACTGATGTCTCACTTCATATCTAGGGACAGCATATCTCAAAAACTTCTTACTGATGTCTCACTTCATATCTAGGGAGAACATATCTCAAACATTTCTTACTGATGTCTCACTCATATCTAGGGACAGCATATCTCAAAAACTTCTTACTGATGTCTCACTTCATACCTAGGGAGAGCATATCTCAAAAACTTCTTACTGATGTCTCACTTCATATCTAGGGAGAGCATATCTCAAACATTTCTTACTGATGTCTCACTTCATATCTAGGAACAGCATATCTCAAACACTTCTTACTGATGTCTCACTTCATATCTAGAGAGAGCATATCTCAAACACTTCTTACTGATGTCTCACTTCATATCTAGAAAGAGCATGTCTCAAACACTTCTTACTGATGTCTCACTTCATATCTAGGGAGAGCATATCTCAAAAACTTCTTACTGATGTCTCACTTCATATCTAGGGAGAGCATATCTCAAACATTTCTTACTGATGTCTCACTTCATATCTAGGAACAGCATATCTCAAACACTTCTTACTGATGTCTCACTTCATATCTAGGAGCAACAGCATATCTCAAACACTTCTTACTGATGTCTCACTTCATATCTAGGGAGAAGCATATCTCAAACATTTCTTACTGATGTCTCACTTCATATCTAGGGAGAGCATATCTCAAACACTTCTTACTGATGTCTCACTTCATATCTAGGGAGAGCATATCTCAAACACTTCTTACTGATGTCTCACTTCATATCTAGGGAGAGCATATCTCAAACACTTCTTACTGATGTCTCACTTCATATCTAGAAACAGCATGTCTCAAACACTTCTTACTGATGTCTCACTTCATATCTAGGGACAGCATATCTCAAAAACTTCTTACTGATGTCTCACTTCATATCTAGGAGAGCATATCTCAAACATTTCTTACTGATGTCTCACTTCATATCTAGGAATCTAGCATATCTCAAACACTTCTTACTGATGTCTCACTTCATATCTAGGAGAGCATATCTCAAACACTTCTTACTGATGTCTCACTTCATATCTAGGGAGAGCATATCTCAAACACTTCTTACTGATGTCTCACTTCATATCTAGGGAGAGCATATCTCAAAAACTTCTTACTGATGTCTCACTTCATATCTAGGGAGAGCATATCTCAAACACTTCTTACTGATGTCTCACTTCATATCTAGGGAGAGCATATCTCAAACACTTCTTACTGATGTCTCACTCATATCTAGGGACAGCATATCTCAAAACTTCTTACTGATGTCTCACTTCATATCTAGGGAGAGCATATCTCAAACACTTCTTACTGATGTCTCACTTCATATCTAGGAAGAGCATATCTCAAACACTTCTTACTGATGTCTCACTTCATATCTAGGGAGAGCATATCTCAAACACTTCTTACTGATGTCTCACTTCATATCTAGAGAGAGCATATCTCAAACACTTCTTACTGATGTCTCACTTCATATCTAGGGAGAGCATATCTCAAACACTTCTTACTGATGTCTCACTTCATATCTAGGGAGAGCATATCTCAAACACTTCTTACTGATGTCTCACTTCATATCTAGAGAGAGCATATCTCAAACACTTCTTACTGATGTCTCACTTCATATCTAGGAGAGAGCATATCTCAAACACTTCTTACTGATGTCTCACTTCATATCTAGGAGAGCATATCTCAAACACTTCTTACTGATGTCTCACTTCATATCTAGGAGAGCATATCTCAAACACTTCTTACTGATGTCTCACTTCATATCTAGGGAGAGCATATCTCAAACACTTCTTACTGATGTCTCACTTCATATCTAGGAGAGCATATCTCAAACACTTCTTACTGATGTCTCACTTCATATCTAGGGAGAGCATATCTCAAACACTTCTTACTGATGTCTCACTTCATATCTAGGGAGAGCATATCTCAAACACTTCTTACTGATGTCTCACTTCATATCTAGGGAGAGCATATCTCAAACACTTCTTACTGATGTCTCACTTCATATCTAGGGAGAGCATATCTCAAAATATCTAGGGAGAGCATTCTTACTGATGTCTCACTTCATATCTAGGAGAGCATATCTCAAACACTTCTTACTGATGTCTCACTTCATATCTAGGAGAGCATATCTCAAACACTTCTTACTGATGTCTCACTTCATATCTAGGGAGAGCATATCTCAAACACTTCTTACTGATGTCTCACTTCATATCTAGGGAGAGCATATCTCAAACACTTCTTACTGATGTCTCACTTCATATCTAGGAGAGCATATCTCAAACACTTCTTACTGATGTCTCACTTCATATCATATCTCAAACTCTTCTTACTGATGTCTCACTTCATATCTAGGAGAGCATATCTCAAACACTTCTTACTGATGTCTCACTTCATATCTAGGGAGAGCATATCTCAAACACTTCTTACTGATGTCTCACTTCATATCTAGGGAGAGCATATCTCAAACACTTCTTACTGATGTCTCACTTCATATCTAGGGAGAGCATATCTCAAACACTTCTTATGTCTGAGAGCATATCTGAAATACGTCTTACTGATGTCTCATTTTATATCTAGGGAGAGCATATCTCAAACACTTCTTACTGATGTCTCACTTTATATCTAGAGAGAGCATATCTCAAACACGTCTTACTGATGTCTCACTTCATATCTAGGGAGAGCATATCTCAAACACTTCTTAGTGATGTCTCACTTCATATCTAGGGAGAGCAAATTTCAAACACTTCTTAGTGATGTCTCACTTCATATCTAGAGAGAGCATATCTCAAACACTTCTTACTGATGTCTCACTTCATATCTAGGGAGAGCATATCTCAAACACTTCTTACTGATGTCTCACTTCATATCTAGAGAGAGCATATCTCAAACACTTCTTACTGATGTCTCACTTCATATCTAGAAAAAGCATATCTCAAAAACTTCTTACTGATGTCTAACTTCATACCTATGGAGAGCATATCTCAAACATTTCTTACTGATGTCTCACTTCATATCTAGGGAGAGCATATCTCAAACACTTCTTACTGATGTGTCACTTCATATCTAGATAGAGCATATCTCAAACACTTCTTACTGATGTCTCACTTCATATCTAGGGAGAGCATATCTCATACACTTCTTACTGATGTCTCACTTCATATCTAGGGAGAGCATATCTCAAACACTTCTTACTGATGTCTCACTTCATATCTAGGGAGAGCATATCTCAAACACTTCTTACTGATGTCTCACTTCATATCTAGGGACAGCATATCTCAAACACTCCTTACTGATGTCTCACTTCATATCAAGGGAGAGCATATCTCAAACACTTCTTACTGATGTCTCACTTCATATCTAGGGAGAGCATATTTCAAACATTTCTTACTGATGTCTAACTTCATACCTAGGGAGAGCATATCTCAAAAACAT
This sequence comes from Tachypleus tridentatus, assembly GCF_004210375.1. Lineage (NCBI taxonomy): Eukaryota > Metazoa > Arthropoda > Merostomata > Xiphosura > Limulidae > Tachypleus > Tachypleus tridentatus. Next base: position 55,490,113 of record NC_134827.1, read on the forward strand.
TTTACTGATGTCTCACTTCATATCTAGGGAGAGCATATCTCAAACACTTCTTACTGATGTCTCACTTCATATCTAGGGAGAGCATATCTCAAACACTTCTTACTGATGTCTCACTTCATATCTAGGGACAGCATATCTCAAACATTTCTTTCTGATGTCTCACTTCATATATAGAGAGAGCATATCTCAAACATTTTTTACTGATGTCTCATGTCATATCAAAAGAGAGCATATCTCAAACACTTCTTACTGATGTCTCACTTCATATTTAGGGAGACCATATCTCAAACTCTTCTTACTGATGTCTCACTTCATATCTAGGGAGAGCAAATTTCAAACACTTCTTACTGTTGTCTCACTTCATATCTAGGGAGAGCATATCTCAAACACTTCTTTCTGATGTCTCACTTCATATCAAAAGAGAGCATATCTCAAACACTTCTTACTGATGTCTCACTTCATATCTAGGGAGAGCATATCTCAAACACTTCTTACTGAGGTCTCACTTCATATCTGGGGAGAGCATATCTCAAACACTTCTTATATCCCATAGAGTGCTACTTTACAACAATATAGCTCAAACAATGATTTTCTTAGTAAACACGAAAGCCATACACTACTACTTTACAACAATATAGCTCAAACAATGACTTTCTTAGTAAACACGGTAGCCATACACTGCTACTTTACAACAATATAGATCAAACAATGATTTTCTTAGTAAACACGGTAGCCATACACTGCTACTTTACAACAATATAGCTCAAACAATGATTTTCTTAGTAAACACGGTAGCCATACACTGCTACTTTACAACAATATATCTCAAACAATGACTTTCTTAGTAAACACGGTAGCCATACACTGCTACTTTACAACAATATATCTCAAACAATGACTTTCTTAGTAAACACGGTAGCCATACACTGCTACTTTACAACAATATAGCTCAAACAATGATTTTCTTAGTAAACACGGTAGACATACACTGGTACTTTACAACAATATAGCTCAAACAATGATTTTCTTAGTAAACACAGTAGCCATACCCTGCTACTTTACAACAATATAGCTCAAACAATGACTTTCTTAGTAATCACGGTAGCCATACACTGCTACTTTACGATAATATAGCTCAAACAATGATTTTCTTAGTAAACACGGTAGCCATACACTGCTACTTTACAACAATATCGCTCAAACAATGATTTTCATAGTAAACACGGTAGCCCATACACTGCTACTTTACAACAATATAGCTCAAACAATGATTTTCTTAGTAAACACGGTAGCCATACAGTGCTACTTTACAACAATATATCTCAAACAGTGACTTTCTTAGTAAACACGGTAGCCATACCCTGCTACATTACAACAATATAGCTCAAACAATGACTTTATTAGTAAACACGGTAGCCATACACTGCTACTTTACAACAATATGTCTCAAACAATGACTTTCTAAGTAAAAACGGTTGGCATACACTGCTACTGTACGACAATATATCTGAAACAATGACTTTCTTAGTAAACACGGTAGCCATACACTGCTACTTTACAACAATATAGCTCAAACAATGATTTTCTTAGTAAACACGGTAGACATACACTGCTACTTTACAACTATATAGCTCAAACAATGATTTTCTTAGTAAACACAGTAGCCATACCCTGCTACTTTACAACAATATAGCTCAAACAATGACTTTCTTAGTAATCACGGTAGCCATACACTGCTACATTACAACAATATATCTCAAACAATGACTTTCTTAGTAAACACGGTAGTCATACACTGCTACTTTACGATAATATAGCTCAAACAATGATTTTCTTAGTAAACACGGTAGCCATACACTGCTACTTTACAACAATATCTCTCAAACAATGATTTTCATAGTAAACACGGTAGCCCATACACTGCTACTTTACAACAATATAGCTCAAACAATGATTTTCTTAGTAAACACGGTAGCCATACAGTGCTACTTTACAACAATATATCTCAAACAGTGACTTTCTTAGTAAACACGGTAGCCATACCCTGCTACATTACAACAATATAGCTCAAACAATGACTTTATTAGTAAACACGGTAGCCATACACTGCTACTTTACAACAATATGTCTCAAACAATGACTTTCTAAGTAAAAACGGTAGGCATACACTGCTACTGTACGACAATATATCTCAAACAATGACTTTCTTAGTAAACACGGTAGCCATACACTGCTACTTTACAACAATATGTCTCAAACAATGACTTTCTTAGTAAACACGGTACCCATACACTGCTACTTTACAACAATATATCTCAAACAATGACTTTCTTAGTAAACACGGTAGCCATACACTACTACTTTACAACAATATAGCTCAAACAATGACTTTCTTAGTAAACACGATAGCCATACATACACAACAATATATCTCAAACAATGACTTTCTTACACGGTAGCCATATATATATGTCTCAAACAATGACTTTCTTAGTAAACACGGTAGCCATACACTGCTACTTTACAACAATATATCTCAAACAATGACTTTCTTAGTAAACACGGTAGCCATACACTGCTACTGTACGACAATATAGCTCAAACAATGACTTTATTAGTAAACACGGTAGCCATACACTGCTACTTTACAACAATATAGCTCAAACAATGACTTTCTTAGTAAACACGGTAGCTATACACTGCTACTTTACAACAATATATCTCAAACAATGACTTTCTTAGTAAACACGGTAGCCATACACTGCTACTGTACGACAATATAGCTCAAACAATGACTATATTAGTAAACACGGTAGCCATACACTGCTACTTTACAACAATATATCTCAAACAATGGCTTTCTTAGTAAATACGGTAGCCATACACTGCTACTTTACAACAAGATATCAGTTTCTTAGTAAACACGGTAGCCATACACTGCTACTTTAAACAATGACTTTCTTAATATAGCCATACTGCTAAACAATGATCTCAAACAATTTTCTTAGTAAACACGGTAGCCATACACTGCTACTTTACGATAATATAGCTCAAACAATGACTTTCTTAGTAAACACGGTAGACATACACTGCTACTTTACAACAATATATCTCAAACAATGACTTTCTTAGTAAACACGGTAGACATACACTGCTACTTTACAACAATATATCTCAAACAATGACTTTCTTAGTAAACACGGTAGACATACACTGCTACTTTACAACAATATATCTCAAACAATGACTTTCTTAGTAAACACGGTAGCCATACACTGCTACTTTACAACAATATAGCTCAAACAATGACTTTCTTAGTAAACACGGTAGCCATACACTGCTACTTTACAACAATATAGCTCAAACAATGACTTTCTTAGTAAACACGGTAGCCATACACTGCTACTTTACAACAATATAGCTCAAACAATGACTTTCTTAGGAAACACGGTAGCCATACACCGCTACTTTACAACAATATAGCTCAAACAATGGCTTTCTTAGTAAACACGGTAGCCATACACTGCTACTTTACAACAATATATCACAAACAATGACTTTCTAAGTAAACACGGTAGGCATACACTGCTACTTTACAACAATATATCTCAAGCAATGACTTTCTTAGTAAACACGGTAGCCATACACTGCTACTTTACAACAATATATCTCAAACAATGAATTTCTTAGTAAACACGGTAGCCATACACTGCTACTTTACAACAATATGTCTCAAACAATGACTTTCTTAGTAAACACGGTAGCCATACACTGCTACTGTACGACAATATAGCTCAAACAATGACTTTAATAGCAAACACGGTAGCCATACACTGCTACTTTACAACAATATATCACAAACAATGACTTTCTAAGTAAACACGGTAGGCATACACTGCTACTTTACAACAATATATCTCAAGCAATGACTTTCTTAGTAAACACGGTAGCCATACACTGCTACTTTACAACAATATATCTCAAACAATGACTTTCTTAGTAAACACGGTAGCCATACACTGCTACTGTACAACAATATGTCTCAAACAATGACTTTCTTAGTAAACACGGTAGCCATACACTGCTACTGTACGACAATATAGCTCAAACAATGACTTTAATAGTAAACACGGTAGCCATACACTGCTACTTTACAACAATATAGCTCAAACAATGACTTTCTTAGTCAACACGGTAGCCATACACTGCTACTTTATAACAATATGTCTCAAACAATGACTTTCTTAGTAAACACGGTAGCCATACACTGCTACTGTACGACAATATAGCTCAAACAATGACTTTATTAGTAAACACGGTAGCCATACACTGCTACTTTACAACAATATATCTCAAACAATGACTTTCTTAAAGACACGGTAGCCATACACTGCTACTTTACAACAATATAGCTCAAACAATGACTTTCTTTGTAAATACCTAGTCATATGCTGCTACTTTACAACAATATAGCTCAAACAATGACTTTCTTAGTAAACACGGTAGCCATACACTGCTACTTTACAACAATATAGCTCAAACAATGACTTTCTTAGTAAACACGGTAGCCATGCACTGCTACTTTACAACAATATAGCTCAAACAATGACTTTCTTAGTAAACACGGTAGCCATACACTGCTACTTTACAACAATATAGCTCAAACAATGATTTTCTTAGTAAACACAGTAGCCATACCCTGCTACTTTACGACAATATAGCTCAAACAATGACTTTCTTGGTAAACACAGCAGTCATACACTGCTACTTTACAACAATATAGCTCAAACAATGACTTTCTTAGTAAACACGGTAGTCATACACTGCTACTTTACGACAATATATCTCAAACAATGACTTTCTTAGTAAACACGGTAGCCATACACTGCTACTTTACAACAATATATCTCAAACAATGACTTTCTTAGTAAACACGGTAGCCATACACTGCTACTTTACAACAATATATCTCAAACAATGACTTTCTTAGTAAACACGGTAGACATACACTGCTACTTTACAACAATATATCTCAAACAATGACTTTCTTAGTAAACACGGTAGCCATACACTGCTACTTTACAACAATATGTCTCAAACAATGACTTTCTTAGTAAACACGGTAGCCATACACTGCTACTGTACGACAATATAGCTCAAACAATGACTTTCTTAGTAAACACGGTAGTCCTATGCTGCTACTGTACGACAATATAGCTCAAACAATGACTTTCTTAGTAAACACGTTAGCCATACACTGCTACTTTACGACAATATAGCTCAAACAATGACTTTCTTAGTAAACACTGTAGTCATACACTGCTACTGTACGACAATATATCTCAAACAATGACTTTCTTAGTAAACACTGTAGTCATACACTGTTACTGTACGACAATATATCTCAAACAATGACTTTCTTAGTAAACACGGTAGTCATACACTGCTACTTTACGACAATATAGCTCAAACAATGACTTTCTTAGTAAACACGGTAGTGATACACTGCTACTGTACGACAATATAGCTCAAACAATGATTTTCTTAGTAAACACGGTACTCATACACTGTTACTGTACGACAATATAGCTCAAACAATGACTTTCTTAGTAAATACGGTAGCCATACACTGTTACTTTACTACAATATATCTCAAACAATGACTTTCTTAGTAAACACGGTAGTCATACACTGCTACTTTACAACAATATATCTCAAACAATGACTTTCTTAGTAAACACGGTAGCCATACACTGCTACTTTACAACAATATATCTCAAACAATGACTTTCTTAGTAAACACGGTAGCCATACACTGCTACTTTACAACAATATATCTCAAACAATGACTTTCTTAGTAAACACGGTAGACATACACTGCTACTTTACAACAATATATCTCAAACAATGGCTTTCTTAGTAAACACGGTAGTCCTATGCTGCTACTGTACGACAATATATCTCAAACAATGATTTTCTTCGTGAACACGATACACTGCCAATTTACAACAATATATCTCAAACAATGACTCTCCGAGTAAACACGGTAGACATACACATACTCTCTCACTTTTGAACTTAATACATCACAGCATAAATTTTGCCAGAAACACAGTTTGTGCTAAAAAATAGAGTTAGTAATAGATGACTACATGTATATATATATATATGTAAATAATATATTTTTTGATGAATTACCTACGTCAATAAAAGAATATGTTATGGCTTCTAATCATTTTTGTACTGCATCAAAGATAAGAAAGAGTTTAAAAACTCATGAGTTATCATTACAAACCGATCAATAAAAACTTGTAATGCAAAAGCAGAACATCATTTATAATTACGGACATTTTTGTTGTGTTATTATTAACGTTTGTCTGTCTGTGGCTACAGGATCGTGTACGCTAGCTTTGCACTGTGAAAAAGGAATTATTATAACCTAGTGGTTAGCATGTGAGGTTGCATACCAAAAAATTCGTGGTTCGATCCATGATGCGATATACTGCTTAATACGCTTCGTATTTTTAACTGTGATAATTTTTAACCGTAAGAGTGAACCCGACTATTAAATAAAGGACAGTCGTGTAGGCGGTAGGTCCTACTGCCTGGACAACAATTCTAAATGAGCAGATATTGTGCCTGAAAACTCGGGGCTCCCCAGCCTAGCTGTTCAGCCCATGTATCGCTCTGGTTGAATCTAACAAATGATAGTATAATGAGGTTGGGCAATATAAAATTACATGCAAGTTAATAGAAAACCAATTTACTGTGGGACCAGTAATAAAGAACAAACTAGGTTTAGCTTTTACCAATCAAATCTACCCATAAAAATGAAATACGCAAAAGTACGCACTAAAATCAGAATGCTGGTGATGAAAAACTCGTCGAAGCTTTGTACGTTTGTCATAAAATTGATTTCACTGTCCGTTCAAGTGATCCACAAACTTTAAATTAGACTCTTATTGTTATTTCTCATATCCGTGTAGTGAATGCTTTGTCACTATAGCAACTGAAAGTTCTGATTGGCCAAGGTAATATAGAAGTTTTATATTTCTAACAATAAACAATTTGTTTATTTGATTCAGGTTTTCTTTCATCACGATCTACAGTTTCTCTTTTATGGATGTTGTATTTGAGGCGTCGTTGAGTAAACATTATACCTCCAACTTCATTACCAGACCAGAACATGCTATTTTTATTACTTCAATACCAACTCTCACACAGTGTTACATCGTTCAAACTTGGAGTACTGCATCGACCGACGAACAAACACCCGAGGCCACGTGCTATTACTACGAACTAGATGCTTGTCACTGAGTAGGGGGCGTGTTAATCGCGGGATACTTCTTACCATACCTCCCCCTTTCTCTCTCCCGCTTCCCTCTATTCCACACTTAGCATACTGTGCTCACCACCTGCTCATTCGCTCTCGCGTCGAACGTGGAGATGAACGAATAACTTTAACTTCCCGCCGAATCTTCTGTCACTGTTGATTTACAATCATATATCATTACAGATGGACCTCAGTCAACCCTATCTACTTCCCTTGTTCGAAATTTATTGGACATTGAAATATCCCGTCAACGGTCTACTTAATATTTGAAAATCATCGTCTTGTTGAAATGGTTCTGTCTGTTTCTGTCGTCTACACACGTTAGATATATAACGTACTCAATACCCTTATTGATCGGCGTCTAATCGAATTCTTTAAACAAACGCACCTCTGATCAGATTAGACTCCAGTTGCCATGACGATAGATTTCTTCCAAGGAGGGAAGATTCATCCACCACAACCAAATACATCAGTACTGACGTCCGTTATCGAGAAACAGGTCAGTGGTATGTGATATTCTACTCTGAATTGTTTAAACTACTGTAGTCAATATAGCAAACAAAACATAAACATTTGTGAAGTAATCTGTTACAGTAGCTTTACTCTTCATTAAAGTGAAGTGATCTGTAGCTTTACTCTTCATTAAAGTGAAGTGATCTGTAACTTTACTCTTCATTAAAGTGAAGTGATCTGTAGCTTTACTCTTCATTAAAGTGGAGTGATCTGTAACTTTACTCTTCATTAAAGTGAAGTGATCTGTAGCTTTACTCTTCATTAAAGTGAAGTGATCTGTTACTTTACTCTTCATTAAAGTGAAGTGATCTGTAGCCTTACTCTTCATTAAGGTGAAGTGATCTGTAACTTTACTCTTCATTAAAGTGAAGTGATCTGTAGCTTTACTCTTCATTAAAGTGAAGTGATCTGTTACTTTACTCTTCATTAAAGTGAAGTGATCTGTAACTTTACTCTTCATTAAAGTGAAGTGATCTGTAGCTTTACTCTTCATTAAAGTGAAGTGATCTGTAACTTTACTCTTCATTAAAGTGAAGTGATCTGTAACTTTACTCTTCATTAAAGTGAAGTGATCTGTAACTTTACTCTTCATTAAAGTGAAGTGATCTGTAACTTTACTCTTCATTAAAGTGAAGTGATCTGTAACTTTACTCTTCATTAAAGTGAAGTGATCTGTAACTTTACTCTTCATTAAAGTGAAGTGATCTGTAACTTTACTCTTCATTAAAGTGAAGTGATCTGTAGCTTTACTCTTCATTAAAGTGAAGTGATCTGTAACTTTACTCTTCATTAAAGTGAAGTGATCTGTAGCTTTACTCTTCATTAAAGTTAAGTGATCTGTAACTTTACTCTTCATTAAAGTGAAGTGATCCGTAGCTTTACTCTTCATTAAAGTGAAGTGATCTGTAATTTTACTCTTCATTAAAGTGAAGTGATCTGTAGCTTTACTCTTCATTAAAGTGAAGTGATCTGTAGCTTTACTCTTCATTAAAGTGAAGTGATCTGTAACTTTACTCTTCATTAAAGTGAAGTGATCTGTAACTTTACTCTTCATTAAAGTGAAGTGATCTGTAACTTTACTCTTCATTAAAGTGAAGTGATCTGTAACTTTACTCTTCATTAAAGTGAAGTGATCTGTAACTTTACTCTTCATTAAAGTGAAGTGATCTGTAATTTACTCTTCATTAAAGTGAAGTGATCTGTAGCTTTACTCTTCATTAAAGTGAAGTGATCTGTAACTTTACTCTTCATTAAATATGTAAAAATTGTCAGTTTCCGGTGATAATATTTTAACTAGATTTATGTAAACTCAACTAATCTCTGTAAAACCATATGGATGACAAACAGTATCCGGCGATAATATTTTTACAGGATGTATGTTAACTCAATTGTATTGACTTTGGCAAGCTGTTAATCTGAAAGAACTTCTAGTCAACAGTGAACAAAGCAATATTAGCTAAACAAGTTCTATAAAGTCAACAGTGAACAAAGCAATATTAGCTAAACAAGTTCTATAAAGTCAACAGTGAACAAAGCAATATTAGCTAAACAAGTTCGATAAAGTCAACAGTGAACAAAGCAATATTAATTAAACAAGTTCTATAAAGTCAACAGTGAACAAAGCAATATTAACTAAACAAGTTCTATATGTCTCTGTAAGACTGAATCTGATTTGGCGTTTGTAGGAAAATAATTGTGATATTATTTGGGTAATATAAATAAATATCATAATGCTTTGTACGCAGTTCGTAGACCGGCATGGCCAGGTAGTTAAGGCTCTCGACTCTTCATCTGAGGGTCGCGGGTTCGAATCCATATCACACCAAACATGCTCGCCCTTTCAGCCGTGGGGGTGTTATAATGTGATAGTCAATCAACTATTCGTTGGTAAAAAAAGTAGCAAAAAAGTATCCCAAGAGTTGGCGGTGGGTGATGGTGACTAGCTGCCTTCCCTCTAGTCTTACACTACTAAATTAGGGACGGCTATCACAGATAGTCCTCGTGTAGCTTTGCGCGAAATTCAAAAAACAAACGCAGTTCACATTGCTCGGTCATTCAACTCTTACTTTCCGCCCGTGTTAACAACGTTTGTTATACTCAGATTAGAAATACAGGTGTTATTTTGGTTATTCAAACACACGTACCACAGAGTTGATTTAATGTAATAACTGAGCCAATTATAAGTGGATTTTAATATATAACGCAAGCATAAAATCCATCTTAAATTTTGAAAAGGTTATTTGTTTATTCAGACATATCTAAATCTTGAATACCCCGTTTCTGATAGACTACGACTTCTCTCTTTCGTTGACTTTATTAGGCGTAACCCAATCATAACAAAGCATTAATGTGCCTGTTATTCTAATCAAATATACGATATTGGTTGAGATTTCAACTGAGACTGAGAATTACTCAGTTATCGCAGCTGCGTTGTATCAGCCTGTTAAGACATTAGTCTGCACGTGCTTATCGACTACCCCCTTCCCTCTTTTCCCTCTCACCCACAACTCGAAAAAGTATACAGCACACCATTTCCTGGCCCCGATGCCGCAAAGCATAATCTATCATTTAGTTGGAGGCACGTGCTAATGTGTAACTTCTGATAGGCTCTACATGTGTGATTAATTCAGGACTCTCGTGTTCTATTTCGAGAACGTTGGGGGTAATTCTGTGTTTTATACTATATTTGTTCCTTAAAACCATGAGTACAATTCGTTATATACCTTGAAAAATTTGAATTTTTCACTGGTACTTTAATATAAATATATTTATATATTTTATTTATTTCGATAGTATCAACGTGAAGTTGTGGCGCTGTCTCAGACAAATCACGATGATAAAGTTCAATTATATAATTAGTTACTACGAACGCCGTTAGATGTCGCTCAATGTCATATCTTTTTTTTGAACTATTGTTGCTTATTTGTTCGAAATGCTTGAGGGAGCGGTGGCACCCTCCTGACAAGAGGTGATGGCTAATTCTCCTCCCCTCACGCGGGTGGCTGAGGTCAAAAAGGGCGCAACAAAAAGCTATGCTTACAAGAAGGAGCAAGTTCTCAGACGTTCCATATTTTATTCTATATAGTATTATCCAGACGCCTCACTCAGCCAATGAAAAACACCATTACGGAATTCGCCTCTTCTATTTCTGTTTCTCACAGAGAACACAGTGTCGGTGAGAACTCTTTTGTCTTGATACGAACTTCACTCGAGTACTGCATGTTTTTTATTTCCCTCGGAGCTTTTCAAGAGAAAGTTATTTCTAATATTACTATGACATGATTTTAATATTCTAACAGTAATTTGAATAACCCTCTTTCTCGTGCGTGTGTTTTAGAACTGGATAGTCATTATAAAATTTGATAACTAGTGTATACTCCGTGTTATATCATACATCTCCAGACCACTGTAAATAACAATTAATAAACAAAATGTATGAAGAACAACAAGAATGTTCATACAGTTCTTATCCACGTGCCCCCCCCGCTAGTACAGCGATATGTTTAGAGTATTTACAACGCTAAAATCAGTGGTTCGATTCCCCTCGGTGGGCTCAGCAGATAGCCCGATGTGGCTTTGCTATACGAAAAAAACACAAACACAGCCAATTAAACGCCTCCCGCTAGTACAGCGGTAAGTCTACGGATTTACAACGCTAAAATCAGTGGTTCGATTCCCCTCGGTGGGCTCAGCAGATAGCCCGATGTGGCTTTGCTATACGAAAAAACACAAACACAGCCAATTAAACGCCTCCCGCTAGTACAGCGGTAAGTCTACGGATTTACAACGCTAAAATCAGTGGTTCGATTCCCCTCGGTGGGCTCAGTAGATAGCCCGATATGGTTTTGCTATAAAAAAAACAGACACATACACTCTTATCCACGTTTAAACACGGCTTATGTTTTTTTAAAAAAAACGTGTATATTATAGGAACTTTATCTCATCCACTTGGGCAGGTCTATTATCTAAACAAAGTGTATTAATCTTTCTAACCACGGTGGTGAGGGAAAGTTGAATAAAACGGTCGTAAATGTACCGATGTTAGCTCACCCCGTACGTCACAGTATCGACCTCCGAAGGACTGGCGGTAGAAGATTAATGGTCGCTGGGAGCGAATCTTGAATAGCCTGCTTGATTGCTTCGGACACATGGACTTAAAACCTGAGACATTACTGCAGCGGCACTAGTGTCCATACATTGGCAGTTCACGTGTCCTTTTTGTGGGAGTGTGTTTGTTATCCCCGTGAGTTGAGGGTTCCCTCGAATGACGAGTGTAGCTATACAATAACCTACTTAAAATTCACCAGACACTCACCATACCAGATGGTTGTTTATGAGGTGTAATCCATTTCTATATTTTTCTCCTGTTTTTTATGTGTGTGATAAATCAATCCAGACAATACTTACGTCCTCCTTAGCAGGCCACCGTACCACCTAGCTGTGACTCTAATTCAGACTGTGCATTTTTATATAACGAATTCCTACGTAATTGATAGTAACAAGTACTTTTAAGCCTGTCTGTCCGTTTATCAATTTGAGACAAATGGTGCTAAACCTCTTTCGTTACACAACTTCACTGTTCCTCTGTCTTCTTGGAGAGAAGACGAGAGTTTCTAGGTATGTTTCAAACAACGAACCCACGTGACTGAGTTATATAACTACAGTTTTACATTGTGGTAAAAATCGATGACTGTGGTCCAACTTACACTGAAGTACAGTTGATATTTCTGTTTTAGACTATTCACTATAACCCCCTACTTCTGGATTTTATTATACAAATAATACTTGTTACTTCCCAACCCTGATCTGTTTCTGTATTATGCCAATAGTGTATGTCGAGTTCACTTCTCAATTTAGCTGAACGTCAAGCACATTAAACTCCATTCAGAAAAAAAAGTACAAAAACGAACAACCAGAAACTCAGTCTAACTGTACTACAAATCCAACACTAACCGTCTCAACTCTTGTCGTTGGAACGTACGCACGTGACGTCTTACAGAGGCGCGAAACACGACGCCCTCCCTTAGTGCGGTTCAAGGCTGCGACGTTAATAGAAGGGCGAGCCAAGGTGCGATCTTTCATTAGTTTATACTGCTTACTACAACAGCTTCGTGCGTTTCTATAGCATGAACCTACGCCCACATACCCTGGTAAACCCCCGTCGACTTAGCGATAACAGCAGCTGACCGTGTTTTCAACTCTCTTCAACAAGCTTCGTTCGTTGTGGTCATTCTCTCCAGTGGAGATCACGACCAGAAGAACGTCATCTCGGAGAACACCGACTTTAATTCAGCAAAGTTCCTGATAACTCTTGTCGATGGATCTCTCTATAATGACTTTCGCGTACAGAAGGAATAACATGCTAAATATTTCGTGCGAAATAAAAACAAAGACTCCAACATTCACCATTTCTTGGTTTCTCTCCACATGAGAAATGAAAACAATTGTATAACCAGTGGTGCGTTCTTCACAATGATGTTGGAATTAGAAGCTTCGGTAATTTGATTGGTCCTGTGGTAGAGTCCTGAAACTGTCATGTTGAGTTATATTTACGGTGTTGATTGGTCCTGTAGTAGAGTCCTGAAACTTTCATGTTGAGTTCTATTTACGGTGTTGATTGGTCCTGTAGTAGAGTCCTGAAACTGTCTTGCTGGGTTCTATTTCCGGTGTTGATTGGTCCTGTGATAGAGTCCTGAAACTTTCATGTTGAGTTCTATATACGGTGTTGATTGGTCCTGTGGTAGAGTCTTGGAACTGTCTTGCTGGGTTCTATTTCCGGTGTTGATTGGTCCTGTGGTAGAGTCCTGAAACTGTCATGTTGAGTTCTATTTCCGGTGTTGATTGGTCCTGTGGTAGAGTCCTGAAACTGTCATGTTGAGTTCTATTTCCGGTGTTGATTGGTCCTGTGATAGAGTCTTGGAACTGTCTTGCTGTGTTCTATATACGGTGTTGATTAGTCCTGTGGTAGAGTCCTGAAACTGTCATGTTGAGTTCTATTTCCGGTGTTGATTAGTCCTGTAGTAGAGTCCTGAAACTTTCATGTTGAGTTCTATATACGGTGTTGATTGGTCCTGTGGTAGAGTCCTGAAACTGTCATGTTGAGTTCTATTTCCGGTGTTGATTGGTCCTGTGGTAGAGTCCTGAAACTGTCATGTTGAGTTCTATTTCCGGTGTTGATTGGTCCTGTGGTAGAGTCCTGAAACTTTCATGTTGAGTTCTATTTACGGTGTTGATTGGTCCTGTAGTAGTGTCCTGAAACTTTCATGTTGAGTTCTATTTACGGTGTTGATTGGTCCTGTGGTAGAGTCTTGGAACTGTCTTGCTGGGTTCTATTTACGGTGTTGTTTGGCCCTGTGTCTTGATACTGTCATGCCGGGTTCTATGCCATGCGATACTGTAAAATATTCCAAGTACTTTATGCTGCGAATGCGTTATAAGAGTGGCAACAAATCCCTAAGCGTGGTCAGTGGTTAACAGGTTATTGTTAACTGACTGCCGTCCCTCTGGTGAGTAATTCAAGGACGACAACTGGTAATCTTGGTACTTTACCACGAATACCAGATTATTTTGTGTGTGAATATTAATAACGTTGTATATGAGTGGAAATTTACAACAAAAGATATTGTTCTCTGTCATGACCCGTGACCCAAGGTTCTCTATATAAAGGATACATACAGCAGCTGAACCAAAGGTAAGTGGTCTGTGAAAATATTACGGACCAAACTAGCTCGTGCTAACTGTCGTAGGTCATGACGCATATCACCAAAAGCACTGATCGTCGGAACGGTTGCGTGTATCGCTATACAGTTTGCAAGTAGCAGTGTGAACCAGTAAGAATGAACTAGAGGCATTGCGTACAATCTACAACACTTTCACTAAGTAACATTAGTAAGAACGATAGAAATGAATGACTGTTGTCATGGAAATGACCATGCCCATCGAATGCACCACTGCAGACGTGCGAGTGCGTTATCATAAACGTTCAATACACGCGTGCGTACCTGCGTATGTCAGGTTTTTACTGTTTCGTTCTTTAACGTTTTTATGAAAGACGTGTTTACTAAGACTTGTTGTCCGATATGATCTACGAATTGGTTCCTTGATAAGTGAACCTTGGATAATCGTGTGTTATTAAATAGATCACGAGAAACGTTTAAAAGTGAAGTACTGAGAAGTCAGCTTATCACTATTTTACAATGACATTGGGTTGGGTGTGACCTAATAGTTAGCTTGTCGGGCTTGTCGCTCAGAAAGCTCTAAGCTACATCCAAATCCATATGTTCTCCCCTTCTCTAGTAGTGGTTGAACCGTCTCTAGAAAGATAACTGTTACGGATGAAGGTTGATATATGTTTTCTAACAGCAAACTGGGGTTGAAGAAAGAGAATTTCTCCTACTCGGAGCGATTTACTTGTTTTCAGAGCTGTGAAGTCACAGTTTCTAAAAATATATATATTTGTCCTTTTACACGGACATGCTAAACACCACTATTTATAAATGTATTTTTAAAATAGAAATACTGTGGTAGCATGACGTATTTATATCGGATCTTAAAAGGCTAACTACCTAACTTATAATCAATAGGAGAGCAGTGGAACTGGGGTAAGAGAAAGATAAACACCTTCTATTGGCTGGAAACGTATTGCTAGTAAAAATATGACTGTTCAATTATGTGTATTTCATTAACCTATTATTTGGACAATTTCAAATTTCCCTCCTCTATGGAAAAGGGACCTGGCATGGCCAGGTGGTTAAGGCACTCGACTCGTAATCTGAGGGTTTCGAATCCCCGTCACACCAAACATGCTCGCCCTTTAAGCAGTGGGAGCGTTATAATGTTACAGTCAATCCCATTATTCGTTGGTAAAAGAGTAGCCCAAGAGTTGGCGGTGGGGGGGGGGGGTGATAACTAGCTGCGTTCCCTGTAGTTTTACACTGCCAAATTAGGGGGCAGATAGCCTTCGTGTAGCTTTGCACGAACTTGAAAACAAACAATCCTCTGGAAAACTTTCTGGCTTCAACTCTGGTTGTGATACTAAAACAGTTTGTGGAAGAGAAATCACATGTGTCCATCAAGTTCTCTTCAATCAAAAAGATAAGCTGGTCATATCTGATAATCAGTTGAGGTTTAAGTTGGAAGTGTTTATCTCTTGTTTTAGATTAACTCTTACGTTCACAGCTCTCGTCTTTATTTTTTACGGAAGGTGTAAACTAATTTGCCCGTAGGTATGTTTTTGCTGACAATACACAGTTCTCTCGGGTTCTCCCTTTTACTAACCCTGAACTACGGAACAGCCTCCGCCTTCCAGCACTAGAGGTCACAATCACGTCCTCCCTATGGAAACCGGTCTTCCAGTCCAATCACAAAATACTTGCATGTTCATTGTAGGCGTGGAATAAAAATTCCAGCGCACGCGCAGAACTGAAGCCTTCAGCAGCTGCGCATGATTCTACTAGAACGCCGCGAAGCGTTTGTGTTGTTCTGAGTAGTGACGACAAGTTATGGAACTAGAGTGAAATGGAGTTTCCAATAGCGAGTACACTTAGGTTTACGAGTGTGATAAAGTAAAAACAACGATGTTCAGCTGGTGCTAAAGAAACACGTGCATGGCAGTTGGTATTCAGAGTACAGAATGTCATCCCATAAGGACTATATTTCAAATACTGTCGTTTTCTTTATGTCTACAGCGGTAGCAGACAGAGTCGTGAGGAAACCATTCTTCGGCACGCAGCACGAGGCTGCCGCATCTCCGCTTCATGGGTGGTGATGGGGCCGTGGTTCTTCGATAGCTGCCCGTTATTGAACATCACCAGTTCGAGATTCGTCCGGTTCATTCTATTCTTCGTGGTTATAAGTCATCTGCAAACGTCAGGTAAGCAAAGAATTTCTTTGACGCTTGTTCAAGTCCTCAACAGTAGAGATAACATCTACTTCCATTAACTATGACGTCACAGAAATGTATTAAACACGCCACGAGATAATTGAAGATCTAACAACATAATACAGATGTCAAATGTTAGAAATACAAACACTGGTATTATTTCAGGATATACGAGTTGGGAGTAACTGTAGTAAATGGCATGGTAACTGGTGTTCAACACTTCTGATTTAGCATTCTACTTTAAAGTTGAGCTCAGAGGCGTTGAAACAGGGGGTGTACAACTTCTACATATTTGACTTGTAGAGCAACTGTAAATTGTATTACTATAATAATTTTTGAGGGGGCATGCCCCTAGACCCCTCTATATTGAGCTGTTCTATATGCTTTCAATTTCTCTGTGTAACATCTATAAGTCTAACCAAGCACATACACCCTTTCAATGCCATTGGTTAGCTTATATATAACCTTCATTAGATTACGTAGAACAACAGCTTGAGTGGCTACAAGGTTTAACCTACCTACACACCATATCCGCTCAAACAAGTTGTATTTTGTTAACCTTTCAATGAATATGACAGGAGTACACGAATGTTATTACTATTCAGATAGGTAACCCTTTACAAGTTACAAATAACTAAAAACATACTATCATTACGAAATTCTACTGTATATCTATATAATCAGCTTACTTCTGAACAAAAGTTCTTAATAAATATTTATATCAAACGATACAATCCATTTGATATTCCTTTGTTTCCGTAAATCCATCACGGTAGAACTAACAAGCTATTTGTGTAATCTGTCAAAACGAATTGAGACTAGTCAGATTATTTTAGGTTAGGATAATATATATTATTTTTTCTATGATCAATCATCATATTGGTAAGGAGAACAGATTATTTTACTCTATGATCAGTCATCATGTTTGTGAAGAGAACAGATTATTTCAACCTATGATTAGCCATCATGTTAGTGAGAAAAACACAGATTATTTTAACCTATGACCAGTCATCGTGTTAGTGAGGAGAACAGATTATTTTAACCTATGATCAGTCATCATGTTAATGAGAAGAACAGATGACTTTATCCTCTGATCAGTCATCATGTTAATGAGAAGAACAGATGACTTTATCCTCTGATCAGTCATCATGTTAGTGATGAGAATAATTATTTTAACCTATGACCAATGATCACATTGGTAAGAAAAAGATTATTTTACCCTATGGGTATCTATCATATAATTGAGGAAAACAGATTATTTTACCCTATCAGCAGTCATCATGTTAGTGAGGAAAACAGATTATTTTCACCTATGACCACTCATCATGTTAGTGAGGAGAACACAGATTATTGTAACCTATGATCAGTCATCATGTTAGTGAGGAGAATAGATAACTTTAACCTATGATCAATCATCACACTGGTGAGGAACAGACTATTTTACCCTGTGATCAATCATCATGTTTGTTAAGAGAACAGATTATTTTACCCTGTGATCAGTCCAGATTATTTTACCCTATGATAAGTTACCATGTTAGTGAGAAGAATAGATGACATTACCCTATGATCAGTCATGTTAGTGAGAAGAACAGATGACATTACCCTATGATCAGTCATGTTAGTGAGAAGAACAGATGACTTTACCCTATGATCAGTCACCATGCTAGTGAGGTGAACACACAGATTATTTTTAACCTATGATCACTCATTATGTTAGTGGGGAGAACAGATTATTTTAACCTTT
Source organism: Tachypleus tridentatus (assembly GCF_004210375.1). NCBI lineage: Eukaryota > Metazoa > Arthropoda > Merostomata > Xiphosura > Limulidae > Tachypleus > Tachypleus tridentatus. The sequence goes on from NC_134827.1 coordinate 55,508,584, forward strand.
GATGAGTCATCATATTAGTGAGGAGAACAGATTACTTTTAACTAATGATCAACCATCATGCTAGTAAAATAGAATACTTTATCCCATGATCAGCCATTATGTCAGTGAGAACAAAATATTTTTCCCTATGATCAGCCATCATGCCAGTAAGAACATATTATTTTACCCTATGATCAGCCAATATGCTTGTAGAAACAGATAATTCTTAATCGTATCTGCTATGGTTAACCTTATTTGGTTAGTACAGATACAATGCTTATCTGATCGTGTGTCTAATTATTTAAACCTATCAACAAAGGCACTGGTTCTATCTAATCATTTGACTAATTATTTAAACGTATCAGCAAAGGCACTGATTCTATCAGATTGTATGTCTAATTATTTAAACCTATCAACAAAGGCACTGATTCTACCTGATTGTGTGTCTAATTATTTAAACCTATCAACAAAGGCACTGGTTCTATCTGATCGTGTGTCTAATTATTTAAACCTATCAACAAAGGCACTGGTTCTATCTGAACGTGTGTCTGATTATTTAAACCTATCAACAAAGGCACTGATTCTATCTGATCGTGTGTCTAATTATTTAAACCTATCAACAAAGGCACTGGTTATATCTGATCGTGTGTCTAATTATTTAAACCTATCAACAAAGGCACTGGTTCTATCTAATCACTTGTCTAATTATATAAACCTATCAACAAAGGTACTGGTTCTATCTGATCGTGTGTCTAATTATTTAAACCTATCAACAAAGGCACTGATTCTATCTGATCGTGTGTCTAATTATTTAAACCTATCAACAAAGGTACTGGTTCTATCTGATTGTGTGTCTAATTATTTAAACCTATCAATAAAGGCACTGGTTCTATCTTATCGTGTGTCTAATTATTTAAACCTATCAACAAAGGCACTGGTTCTATCTGATCGTGTGTCTAATTATTTAAACCTATCAACAAAGGCACTGATTCTATCTGATCGTATGTCTAATTATTTAAACCTATCAACAAAGGCACTGATTCTATCTGATCGTATGTCTAATTATTTAAACCTATCAACAAAGGCACTGGTTCTCTCTGATCGTGTGTCTAATTAGTTAAACCTATCAACAAAGGCACTGCTTCTAGCTTTTGTTGTTTTCTGTTATTTTGAAAACTTACTTTACAGAAGGTAAGGTACTTAAAACCCATTGATGGTAGAGTCAAGCACATCTCTATAACAATTTTGATAGTATATTTGAAATAATAAAAATATTCAAACAGTAAAATATTAATACAGACAAAGTAAAACGTTTCTTTGAAAAAAATGAGAGAGGATCATGAAGGTGCATATGAACGTCACTAGTGTCAAACACTCAACATCTGTCTTAACTGTGAATGACTAGTGTCAAACATTCAACATCTGTCTTAACTGTGAATGACTAGTGTCAAACATTCAACATCTGTCTTAACTGTGAATGACTAGTGTCAAACACTCAACATCTGTCTTAACTGTGAATGACTAGTGTCAAACACTCAACATCTGTCTTAACTGTGAATGACTAGTGTCAAACATTCAACATCTGTCTTAACTGTGAATGACTAGTGTCAAACATTCAACATCTGTCTTAACTGTGAATGACTAGTGTCAAACACTCAACATCTGTCTCAACTGTGAATGGCTAGTGTCAAACATTCAACATCTGTCTTAACTGTGAATGACTAGTGTCAAACACTCAACATCTGTCTTAACTGTGAATGACTAGTGTCAAACATTCAACATCTGTCTTAACTGTGAATGACTAGTGTCAAACACTCAACATCTGTCTTAACTGTGAATGACTAGTGTCAAACATTCAACATCTGTCTTAACTGTGAATGACTAGTGTCAAACACTCAACATCTGTCTTAACTGTGAATGACTAGTGTCAAACACTCAACATCTGTCTTAACTGTGAATGACTAGTGTCAAACATTCAACATCTGTCTTAACTGTGAATGACTAGTGTCAAACATTCAACATCTGTCTTAACTGTGAATGACTAGTGTCAAACACTCAACATCTGTCTTAACTGTGAATGTCTTAACTAGTGAATGACTAATGTCAAACACTCAACATCTGTCTTAACTGTGAATGACTAGTGTCAAACACTCAACATCTGTCTTAACTGTGAATGACTAGTGTCAAACACTCAACATCTGTCTCAACTGTGAATGACTAGTGTCAAACACTCAACATCTGTCTTAACTGTGAATGACTAGTGTCAAACACTTCTGTCTTAACTGTGAAACATCTGTCTTAACTGTGAATGACTAGTGTCAAACACTCAACATCTGTCTTAACTGTGAATGACTAGTGTCAAACACTCAACATCTGTCTTAACTGTGAATGACTAGTGTCAAACACTCAACATCTGTCTTAACTGTGAATGACTAGTGTCAAACATTCAACATCTGTCTTAACTGTGAATGACTAGTGTCAAACATTCAACATCTGTCTTAACTGTGAATGACTAGTGTCAAACACTCAACATCTGTCTTAACTGTGAATGACTAGTGTCAAACACTCAACATCTGTCTTAACTGTGAATGACTAGTGTCAAACACTCAACATCTGTCTTAACTGTGAATGACTAGTGTCAAACACTCAACATCTGTCTTAACTGTGAATGACTAGTGTCAAACACTCAACATCTGTCTTAATTGTGAATGACTAGTGTCAAACATTCAACATCTGTCTTAACTGTGAATGACTAGTGTCAAACACTCAACATCTGTCTTAACTGTGAATGACTAGTGTCAAACACTCAACATCTGTCTTAACTGTGAATGACTAGTGTCAAACACTCAACATCTGTCTTAACTGTGAATGACTAGTGTCAAACATTCAACATCTGTCTTAACTGTGAATGACTAGTGTCAAACACTCAACATCTGTCTTAACTGTGAATGACTAGTGTCAAACACTCAACATCTGTCTGAACTATGAATGACTAGTGAATGACTAGTGTCAAACATTCAACATCTGTCTTAACTGTGAATGACTAGTGTCAAACACTCAACATCTGTCTTAACTGTGAATGACTAGTGTCAAACACTCAACATCTGTCTTAACTGTGAATGACTAGTGTCAAACACTCAACATCTGTCTTAACTGTGAATGACTAGTGTCAAACATTCAACATCTGTCTTAACTGTGAATGACTAATGTCCAACATTCAACATCTGTCTTAACTGTGAATGACTAGTGTCAAACACTCAACATCTGTCTTAACTGTGAATGACTAGTGTCAAACACTCAACATCTGTCTTAACTGTGAATGACTAGTGTCAAACACTCAACATCTGTCTTAACTGTGAATGACTAGTGTCAAACACTCAACATCTGTCTTAACTGTGAATGACTAGTGTCAGACACTCAACATGTCTTAACTGTGAATGACTAGTGTCAAACATTCAACATCTGTCTCAACTGTGAATCACTAGTGTCAAACACTCAACATCTGTCTAAACTGTAAATGACTAATGTCAGACACTCAACATGTCTAAACTGTGAATGACTAGTGTCAAACATTCAACATCTGTCTTAACTGTGAATGACTAGTGTCAAACATTCAACATCTGTCTTAACTGTGAATCACTAGTGTCAAACAATCAACATCTGTCTAAACTGTGAATGACTAGTGTCAGACACTCAACATGTCTTAACTGTGAATGACTAGTGTCAAACACTCAACATCAGTCTTAACTGTGAATGACTAATGTCAAACACTCAACATCTGTCTTAACTGTGCAAACACTCAACATCAGTCTTAATTATGAATGACTAGTGTCAAACACTCAACATCTGTCTTAACTGTGAATGACTAGTGTCAGACACTCAACATCTGTCTTAATTGTGTATGACTAGTGTCAGACACTCAACATGTCTTAACTGTGAATGACTAGTGTCAAACACTCAACATCAGTCTTAACTGTGAATGACTAATGTCAAACACTCAACATCTGTCTTAACTGTGCAAACACTCAACATCAGTCTTAACAAAACACTCAACATCAGTCTTAACTGTGAATGACTAGTGTCAAACACTCAACATCTGTCTTAACTGTGAATGACTAGTGTCAAACACTCAACATCTGTCTTGAATGACTAGTGTCAAACACTCAACATCTGTCTTAACTGTGAATAGCTACTGTCAAACACTGAACATCTGTCTTAACTGTGAATGACTAGTGTCAAACACTCAACATCTGTCTTAACTGTGAATGACTAGTGTCAAACATTCAACATCTGTCTTAACTGTGAATGACTAGTGTCAAACACTCAACATCTGTCTTAACTGTGAATGACTAGTGTCAAACACTCAACATCTGTCTAAACTGTGAATGACTAGTGTCAAACACTCAACATCTGTCTTAACTGTGAATGACTAGTGTCAAACACTCAACATCTGTCTTAACTGTGCAAACATTCAACATCAGTCTTAACTGTGAATGACTAGTGTCAAACACTCAACATCTGTCTTAACTGTGAATGACTAGTGTCAAACATTCAACATCTGTCTTAACTGTGAATGACTAGTGTCAAACATTCAACATCTGTCTTAACTGTGAATGACTAGTGTCAAACACTCAACATCTGTCTTAACTGTGAATGACTAGTGTCAAACACTCAACATCTGTCTTAACTCTAAAACATCTCTGTCTTAACTGTGAATGACTAGTGTCAAACACTCAACATCTGTCTTAACTGTGAATGACTAGTGTCAAACACTCAACATCTGTCTTAACTGTGAATGACTAGTGTCAAACACTCAACATCTGTCTTAACTGTGAATGACTAGTGTCAAACACTCAACATCTGTCTTAACTGTGAATGACTAGTGTCAAACACTCAACATGACTGTCAAACACTCAACATCTGTCTTAACTGTGACTGTGAATGACTAGTGTCAAACACTCAACATCTGTCTTAACTGTGAATGACTAGTGTCAAACACTCAACATCTGTCTTAACTGTGAATGACTAGTGTCAGACACTCAACATGTCTTAACTGTGAATGACTAGTGTCAAACATTCAACATCTGTCTTAACTGTGAATGACTAGTGTCAAACACTCAACATCTGTCTTAACTGTGAATGACTAGTGTCAAACACTCAACATCTGTCTTAACTGTGAATGACTAGTGTCAAACATTCAACATCTGTCTTAACTGTGAATGACTAGTGTCAAACATTCAACATCTGTCTTAACTGTGAATGACTAGTGTCAAACACTCAACATCTGTCTTAACTGTGAATGACTAGTGTCAAACACTCAACATCTGTCTTAACTGTGAATGACTAGTGTCAAACACTCAACATCTGTCTTAACTGTGAATGACTAGTGTCAAACACTCAACATCTGTCTTAACTGTGAATGACTAGTGTCAAACACTCAACATCTGTCTTAACTGTGAATGACTAGTGTCAAACACTCAACATCTGTCTTAACTGTGAATGACTAGTGTCAAACACTCAACATCTGTCTTAACTGTGCAAACACTCAAACACTCAACATCTTAACTGTGAATGACTAGTGTCAAACACTCAACATCTGTCTTAACTGTGAATGACTAGTGTCAAACACTCAACATCTGTCTTAACTGTGAATGACTAGTGTCAAACATTCAACATCTGTCTTAACTGTGAATGACTAGTGTCAAACACTCAACATCTGTCTTAACTGTGAATGACTAGTGTCAAACACTCAACATCTGTCTTAACTGTGAATGACTAGTGTCAAACACTCAACATCTGTCTTAACTGTGAATGACTAGTGTCAAACACTCAACATCTGTCTTAACTGTGAATGACTAGTGTCAAACATTCAACATCTGTCTTAACTGTGAATAGCTACTGTCAAACACTGAACATCTGTCTTAACTGTGAATGACTAGTGTCAAACACTCAACATCTGTCTTAACTGTGAATGACTAGTGTCAAACACTCAACATCTGTCTTAACTGTGAATGACTAGTGTCAAACACTCAACATCTGTCTTAACTGTGAATGACTAGTGTCAAACACTCAACATCTGTCTTAACTGTGAATGACTAGTGTCAAACATTCAACATCTGTCTTAACTGTGAATGACTAGTGTCAAACATTCAACATCTGTCTTAACTGTGAATGACTAGTGTCAAACACTCAACATCTGTCTTAACTGTGAATGACTAGTGTCAAACACTCAACATCTGTCTTAACTGTGAATGACTAGTGTCAAACATTCAACATCTGTCTTAACTGTGAATGACTAGTGTCAAACACTCAACATCTGTCTTAACTGTGAATGACTAGTGTCAAACACTCAACATCTGTCTTAACTGTGAATGACTAGTGTCAAACACTCAACATCTCAACATCTGTCTTAACTGTGAATGACTAGTGTCAAACACTCAACATCTGTCTTAACTGTGAATGACTAGTGTCAAACACTCAACATCTGTCTTAACTGTGAATGACTAGTGTCAAACACTCAACATCTGTCTTAACTGTGAATGAACTGTGTCAAACACTCAACATCTGTCTTAACTAATGTAGTGTCAAACACTCAACATCTGTCTTAACTGTGAATGACTAGTGTCAAACACTCAACATCTGTCTTAACTGTGAATGACTAGTGTCAAACACTCAACATCTGTCTTAACTGTGAATGACTAGTGTCAAACACTCAACATCTGTCTTAACTGTGAATGACTAGTGTCAAACACTCAACATCTGTCTTAACTGTGAATGACTAGTGTCAAACATCTGTCAACATCTGACTAGTGTCAAACACTCAATCTGTCTTAACTGTGAATGACTAGTGTCAAACACTCAACATCTGTCTTAACTGTGAATGACTAGTGTCAAACACTCAACATCTGTCTTAACTGTGAATGACTAGTGTCAAACACTCAACATCTGTCTTAACTGTGAATGACTAGTGTCAAACACTCAACATCTGTCTTAACTGTGAATGACTAGTGTCAAACACTCAACATCTGTCTTAACTGTGAATGACTAGTGTCAAACACTCAACATCTGTCTTAACTGTGAATGTCAAACACTCAACATCTGTCTTAACTGTGACAAACACTCAACATCTGTCTTAACTGTGAATGACTAGTGTCAAACACTCAACATCTGTCTTAACTGTGAATGACTAGTGTCAAACACTCAACATCTGTCTTAACTGTGAATGACTAGTGTCAAACACTCAACATCTGTCTTAACTGTGAATGACTAGTGTCAAACATTCAACATCTGTCTTAACTGTGAATGACTAGTGTCAAACACTCAACATCTGTCTTAACTGTGAATGACTAGTGTCAAACACTCAACATCTGTCTTAACTGTGAATGACTAGTGTCAAACACTCAACATCTGTCTTAACTGTGAATGACTAGTGTCAAACACTCAACATCTGTCTTAACTGTGAATGACTAGTGTCAAACACTCAACATCAACATCTAGTGTCAAACACTCAACATCTGTCTTAACTGTGAATGACTAGTGTCAAACACTCAACATCTGTCTTAACTGTGAATGACTAGTGTCAAACACTCAACATCTGTCTTAACTGTGAATGACTAGTGTCAAACACTCAACATCTGTCTTAACTGTGAATGACTAGTGTCAAACACTCAACATCTGTCTTAACTGTGAATGACTAGTGTCAAACACTCAACATCTGTCTTAACTGTGAATGACTAGTGTCAAACACTCAACATCTGTCTTAACTGTGAATGACTAGTGTCAAACACTCAACATCTGTCTTAACTGTGAATGACTAGTGTCAAACACTCAACATCTGTCTTAACTGTGAATGACTAGTGTCAAACACTCAACATCTGTCTTAACTGTGAATGACTAGTGTCAAACACTCAACATCTGTCTTAACTGTGAATGACTAGTGTCAAACATTCAACATCTGTCTTAACTGTGAATGACTAGTGTCAAACACTCAACATCTGTCTTAACTGTGAATGACTAGTGTCAAACACTCAACATCTGTCTTAACTGTGAATGACTAGTGTCAAACACTCAACATCTGTCTTAACTGTGAATGACTAGTGTCAAACACTCAACATCTGTCTTAACTGTGAAAACACTCAACATCAGTCTTAACTGTGAATGACTAGTGTCAAACACTCAACATCTGTCTTAACTGTGAATGACTAGTGTCAAACATTCAACATCTGTCTTAACTGTGAATGACTAGTGTCAAACACTCAACATCTGTCTTAACTGTGAATGACTAGTGTCAAACACTCAACATCTGTCTTAACTGTGAATGACTAGTGTCAAACACTCAACATCTGTCTTAACTGTGAATGACTAGTGTCAAACACTCAACATCTGTCTTAACTGTGAATGACTAGTGTCAAACACTCAACATCTGTCTTAACTGTGAATGACTAGTGTCAAACACTCAACATCTGTCTTAACTGTGAATGACTAGTGTCAAACACTCAACATCTGTCTTAACTGTGAATGACTAGTGTCAAACACTCAACATCTGTCTTAACTGTGAATGACTAGTGTCAAACACTCAACATCTGTCTTAACTGTGAATGACTAGTGTCAAACACTCAACATCTGTCTTAACTGTGAATGACTAGTGTCAAACACTCAACATCTGTCTTAACTGTGAATGACTAGTGTCAAACATTCAACATCTGTCTCAACTGTGAATGACTAGTGTCAAACACTCAACATCTGTCTTAACTGTGAATGACTAGTGTCAAACACTCAACATCTGTCTTAACTGTGAATGACTAGTGTCAAACACTCAACACAACTCTAACATCAACATGTCTTAACTGTGAATGACTAGTGTCAAACACTCAACATCTGTCTTAACTGTGAATGACTAGTGTCAAACAACTCAACATCTAGTGTCAAACACTCAACATCTGTCTTAACTGTGAATGACTAGTGTCAAACACTCAACATCTGTCTTAACTGTGAATGACTAGTGTCAAACACTCAACATCTGTCTTAACTGTGAATGACTAGTGTCAAACACTCAACATCTGTCTTAACTGTGAATGACTAGTGTCAAACACTCAACATCTGTCTTAACTGTGAATGACTAGTGTCAAACACTCAACATCTGTCTTAACTGTGAATGACTAGTGTCAAACACTCAACATCTGTCTTAACTGTGAATGACTAGTGTCAAACACTCAACATCTGTCTTAACTGTGAATGACTAGTGTCAAACATTCAACATCTGTCTTAACTGTGAATGACTAGTGTCAAACACTCAACATCTGTCTTAACTGTGAATGACTAGTGTCAAACACTCAACATCTGTCTTAACTGTGAATGACTAGTGTCAAACACTCAACATCTGTCTTAACTGTGAATGACTAGTGTCAAACACTCAACATCTGTCTTAACTGTGAATGACTAGTGTCAAACACTCAACATCTGTCTTAACTGTGAATGACTAGTGTCAAACACTCAACATCTGTCTTAACTGTGAATGACTAGTGTCAAACACTCAACATCTGTCTTAACTGTGAATGACTAGTGTCAAACACTCAACATCTGTCTTAACTGTGAATGACTAGTGTCAAACACTCAACATCTGTCTTAACTGTGAATGACTAGTGTCAAACACTCAACATCTGTCTTAACTGTGAATGACTAGTGTCAAACACTCAACATCTGTCTTAACTGTGAATGACTAGTGTCAAACACTCAACATCTGTCTTAACTGTGAATGACTAGTGTCAAACACTCAACATCTGTCTTAACTGTGAATGACTAGTGTCAAACACTCAACATCTGTCTTAACTGTGAATGACTAGTGTCAAACACTCAACATCTGTCTTAACTGTGAATGACTAGTGTCAAACACTCAACATCTGTCTTAACTGTGAATGACTAGTGTCAAACACTCAACATCTGTCTTAACTGTGAATGACTAGTGTCAAACACTCAACATCTGTCTTAACTGTGAATGACTAGTGTCAAACACTCAACATCTGTCTTAACTGTGAATGACTAGTGTCAAACACTCAACATCTGTCTTAACTGTGAATGACTAGTGTCAAACACTCAACATCTGTCTTAACTGTGAATGACTAGTGTCAAACACTCAACATCTGTCTTAACTGTGAATGACTAGTGTCAAACACTCAACATCTGTCTTAACTGTGAATGACTAGTGTCAAACACTCAACATCTGTCTTAACTGTGAATGACTAGTGTCAAACACTCAACATCTGTCTTAACTGTGAATGACTAGTGTCAAACATTCAACATCTGTCTTAACTGTGAATGACTAGTGTCAAACACTCAACATCTGTCTTAACTGTGAATGACTAGTGTCAAACACTCAACATCTGTCTTAACTGTGAATGACTAGTGTCAAACACTCAACATCTGTCTTAACTGTGAATGACTAGTGTCAAACACTCAACATCTGTCTTAACTGTGAATGACTAGTGTCAAACACTCAACATCTGTCTTAACTGTGAATGACTAGTGTCAAACACTCAACATCTGTCTTAACTGTGAATGACTAGTGTCAAACACTCAACATCTGTCTTAACTGTGAATGACTAGTGTCAAACACTCAACATCTGTCTTAACTGTGAATGACTAGTGTCAAACACTCAACATCTGTCTTAACTGTGAATGACTAGTGTCAAACACTCAACATCTGTCTTAACTGTGAATGACTAGTGTCAAACACTCAACATCTGTCTTAACTGTGAATGACTAGTGTCAAACACTCAACATCTGTCTTAACTGTGAATGACTAGTGTCAAACACTCAACATCTGTCTTAACTGTGAATGACTAGTGTCAAACACTCAACATCTGTCTTAACTGTGAATGACTAGTGTCAAACACTCAACATCTGTCTTAACTGTGAATGACTAGTGTCAAACACTCAACATCTGTCTTAACTGTGAATGACTAGTGTCAAACACTCAACATCTGTCTTAACTGTGAATGACTAGTGTCAAACATTCAACATCTGTCTTAACTGTGAATGACTAGTGTCAAACACTCAACATCTGTCTTAACTGTGAATGACTAGTGTCAAACACTCAACATCTGTCTTAACTGTGAATGACTAGTGTCAAACACTCAACATCTGTCTTAACTGTGAATGACTAGTGTCAAACATTCAACATCTGTCTTAACTGTGAATGACTAGTGTCAAACACTCAACATCTGTCTTAACTGTGAATGACTAGTGTCAAACACTCAACATCTGTCTTAACTGTGAATGACTAGTGTCAAACACTCAACATCTGTCTTAACTGTGAATGACTAGTGTCAAACATTCAACATCTGTCTTAACTGTGAATGACTAGTGTCAAACACAACATCAACATCTGTCTTAACTGTGAATGACTAGTGTCAAACACTCAACATCTGTCTTAACTGTGAATGACTAGTGTCAAACACTCAACATCTGTCTTAACTGTGAATGACTAGTGTCAAACACTCAACATCTGTCTTAACTGTGAATGACTAGTGTCAAACACTCAACATCTGTCTTAACTGTGAATGACTAGTGTCAAACACTCAACATCTGTCTTAACTGTGAATGACTAGTGTCAAACACTCAACATCTGTCTTAACTGTGAATGACTAGTGTCAAACACTCAACATCTGTCTTAACTGTGAATGACTAGTGTCAAACACTCAACATCTGTCTTAACTGTGAATGACTAGTGTCAAACACTCAACATCTGTCTTAACTGTGAATGACTAGTGTCAAACACTCAACATCTGTCTTAACTGTGAATGACTAGTGTCAAACACTCAACATCTGTCTTAACTGTGAATGACTAGTGTCAAACACTCAACATCTGTCTTAACTGTGAATGACTAGTGTCAAACACTCAACATCTGTCTTAACTGTGAATGACTAGTGTCAAACACTCAACATCTGTCTTAACTGTGAATGACTAGTGTCAAACACTCAACATCTGTCTTAACTGTGAATGACTAGTGTCAAACACTCAACATCTGTCTTAACTGTGAATGACTAGTGTCAAACACTCAACATCTGTCTTAACTGTGAATGACTAGTGTCAAACACTCAACATCTGTCTTAACTGTGAATGACTAGTGTCAAACACTCAACATCTGTCTTAACTGTGAATGACTAGTGTCAAACATTCAACATCTGTCTTAACTGTGAATGACTAGTGTCAAACACTCAACATCTGTCTTAACTGTGAATGACTAGTGTCAAACACTCAACATCTGTCTTAACTGTGAATGACTAGTGTCAAACACTCAACATCTGTCTTAACTGTGAATGACTAGTGTCAAACACTCAACATCTGTCTTAACTGTGAATGACTAGTGTCAAACACTCAACATCTGTCTTAACTGTGAATGACTAGTGTCAAACACTCAACATCTGTCTTAACTGTGAATGACTAGTGTCAAACACTCAACATCTGTCTTAACTGTGAATGACTAGTGTCAAACACTCAACATCTGTCTTAACTGTGAATGACTAGTGTCAAACACTCAACATCTGTCTTAACTGTGAATGACTAGTGTCAAACACTCAACATCTGTCTTAACTGTGAATGACTAGTGTCAAACATTCAACATCTGTCTTAACTGTGAATGACTAGTGTCAAACACTCAACATCTGTCTTAACTGTGAATGACTAGTGTCAAACACTCAACATCTGTCTTAACTGTGAATGACTAGTGTCAAACACTCAACATCTGTCTTAACTGTGAATGACTAGTGTCAAACACTCAACATCTGTCTTAACTGTGAATGACTAGTGTCAAACACTCAACATCTGTCTTAACTGTGAATGACTAGTGTCAAACACTCAACATCTGTCTTAACTGTGAATGACTAGTGTCAAACACTCAACATCTGTCTTAACTGTGAATGACTAGTGTCAAACACTCAACATCTGTCTTAACTGTGAATGACTAGTGTCAAACACTCAACATCTGTCTTAACTGTGAATGACTAGTGTCAAACACTCAACATCTGTCTTAACTGTGAATGACTAGTGTCAAACACTCAACATCTGTCTTAACTGTGAATGACTAGTGTCAAACACTCAACATCTGTCTTAACTGTGAATGACTAGTGTCAAACACTCAACATCTGTCTTAACTTAATGACTAGTGTCAAACACTCAACATCTGTCTTAACTGTGAATGACAAACACTCAACATCTGTCTTAACTGTGAATGACTAGTGTCAAACACTCAACATCTGTCTTAACTGTGAATGACTAGTGTCAAACACTCAACATCTGTCTTAACTGTGAATGACTAGTGTCAAACACTCAACATCTGTCTTAACTGTGAATGACTAGTGTCAAACACTCAACATCTGTCTTAACTGTGAATGACTAGTGTCAAACACTCAACATCTGTCTTAACTGTGAATGACTAGTGTCAAACACTCAACATCTGTCTTAACTGTGAATGACTAGTGTCAAACACTCAACATCTGTCTTAACTGTGAATGACTAGTGTCAAACACTCAACATCTGTCTTAACTGTGAATAGCTCTGTCAAACACTCAACATCTGTCTTAACTGTGAATGACTAGTGTCAAACACTCAACATCTGTCTTAACTGTGAATGACTAGTGTCAAACACTCAACATCTGTCTTAACTGTGAATGACTAGTGTCAAACACTCAACATCTGTCTTAACTGTGAATGACTAGTGTCAAACACTCAACATCTGTCTTAACTGTGAATGACTAGTGTCAAACACTCAACATCTGTCTTAACTGTGAATGACTAGTGTCAAACACTCAACATCTGTCTTAACTGTGAATGACTAGTGTCAAACACTCAACATCTGTCTTAACTGTGAATGACTAGTGTCAAACACTCAACATCTGTCTTAACTGTGAATGACTAGTGTCAAACACTCAACATCTGTCTTAACTGTGAATGACTAGTGTCAAACATTCAACATCTGTCTTAACTGTGAATGACTAGTGTCAAACACTCAACATCTGTCTTAACTGAATGACTAGTGTCAAACACTCAACATCTGTCTTAACTGTGAATGACTAGTGTCAAACACTCAACATCTGTCTTAACTGTGAATGACTAGTGTCAAACACTCAACATCTGTCTTAACTGTGAATGACTAGTGTCAAACACTCAACATCTGTCTTAACTGTGAATGACTAGTGTCAAACACTCAACATCTGTCTTAACTGTGAATGACTAGTGTCAAACACTCAACATCTGTCTTAACTGTGAATGACTAGTGTCAAACACTCAACATCTGTCTTAACTGTGAATGACTAGTGTCAAACACTCAACATCTGTCTTAACTGTGAATGACTAGTGTCAAACACTCAACATCTGTCTTAACTGTGAATGACTAGTGTCAAACACTCAACATCTGTCTTAACTGTGAATGACTAGTGTCAAACACTCAACATCTGTCTTAACTGTGAATGACTAGTGTCAAACACTCAACATCTGTCTTAACTGTGAATGACTAGTGTCAAACACTCAACATCTGTCTTAACTGTGAATGACTAGTGTCAAACACTCAACATCTGTCTTAACTGTGAATGACTAGTGTCAAACACTCAACATCTGTCTTAACTGTGAATGACTAGTGTCAAACACTCAACATCTGTCTTAACTGTGAATGACTAGTGTCAAACACTCAACATCTGTCTTAACTGTGAATGACTAGTGTCAAACACTCAACATCTGTCTTAACTGTGAATGACTAGTGTCAAACACTCAACATCTGTCTTAACTGTGAATGACTAGTGTCAAACACTCAACATCTGTCTTAACTGTGAATGACTAGTGTCAAACACTCAACATCTGTCTTAACTGTGAATGACTAGTGTCAAACATTCAACATCTGTCTTAACTGTGAATGACTAGTGTCAAACACTCAACATCTGTCTTAACTGTGAATGACTAGTGTCAAACACTCAACATCTGTCTTAACTGTGAATGACTAGTGTCAAACACTCAACATCTGTCTTAACTGTGAATGACTAGTGTCAAACACTCAACATCTGTCTTAACTGTGAATGACTAGTGTCAAACACTCAACATCTGTCTTAACTGTGAATGACTAGTGTCAAACACTCAACATCTGTCTTAACTGTGAATGACTAGTGTCAAACACTCAACATCTGTCTTAACTGTGAATGACTAGTGTCAAACACTCAACATCTGTCTTAACTGTGAATGACTAGTGTCAAACACTCAACATCTGTCTTAACTGTGAATGACTAGTGTCAAACACTCAACATCTGTCTTAACTGTGAATGACTAGTGTCAAACACTCAACATCTGTCTTAACTGTGAATGACTAGTGTCAAACACTCAACATCTGTCTTAACTGTGAATGACTAGTGTCAAACACTCAACATCTGTCTTAACTGTGAATGACTAGTGTCAAACACTCAACATCTGTCTTAACTGTGAATGACTAGTGTCAAACACTCAACATCTGTCTTAACTGTGAATGACTAGTGTCAAACACTCAACATCTGTCTTAACTGTGAATGACTAGTGTCAAACACTCAACATCTGTCTTACATCTGTCTTAACTGTGAATGACTAGTGTCAAACACTCAACATCTGTCTTAACTGTGAATGACTAGTGTCAAACATTCAACATCTGTCTTAACTGTGAATGACTAGTGTCAAACACTCAACATCTGTCTTAACTGTGAATGACTAGTGTCAAACACTCAACATCTGTCTTAACTGTGAATGACTAGTGTCAAACTCAACATCTGTCTTAACTGTGAATGACTAGTGTCAAACACTCAACATCTGTCTTAACTGTGAATGACTAGTGTCAAACACTCAACATCTGTCTTAACTGTGAATGACTAGTGTCAAACACTCAACATCTGTCTTAACTGTGAATGACTAGTGTCAAACACTCAACATCTGTCTTAACTGTGAATGACTAGTGTCAAACACTCAACATCTGTCTTAACTGTGAATGACTAGTGTCAAACACTCAACATCTGTCTTAACTGTGAATGACTAGTGTCAAACACTCAACATCTGTCTTAACTGTGAATGACTAGTGTCAAACACTCAACATCTGTCTTAACTGTGAATGACTAGTGTCAAACACTCAACATCTGTCTTAACTGTGAATGACTAGTGTCAAACACTCAACATCTGTCTTAACTGTGAATGACTAGTGTCAAACACTCAACATCTGTCTTAACTGTGAATGACTAGTGTCAAACACTCAACATCTGTCTTAACTGTGAATGACTAGTGTCAAACACTCAACATCTGTCTTAACTGTGAATGACTAGTGTCAAACACTCAACATCTGTCTTAACTGTGAATGACTAGTGTCAAACACTCAACATCTGTCTTAACTGTGAATGACTAGTGTCAAACACTCAACATCTGTCAAACACTCAACATCTGTCTTAACTGTGAATGACTAGTGTCAAACACTCAACATCTGTCTTAACTGTGAATGACTAGTGTCAAACACTCAACATCTGTCTTAACTGTGAATGACTAGTGTCAAACACTCAACATCTGTCTTAACTGTGAATGACTAGTGTCAAACACTCAACATCTGTCTTAACTGTGAATGACTAGTGTCAAACACTCAACATCTGTCTTAACTGTGAATGACTAGTGTCAAACATTCAACATCTGTCTTAACTGTGAATGACTAGTGTCAAACACTCAACATCTGTCTTAACTGTGAATGACTAGTGTCAAACACTCAACATCTGTCTTAACTGTGAATGACTAGTGTCAAACACTCAACATCTGTCTTAACTGTGAATGACTAGTGTCAAACACTCAACATCTGTCTTAACTGTGAATGACTAGTGTCAAACACTCAACATCTGTCTTAACTGTGAATGACTAGTGTCAAACACTCAACATCTGTCTTAACTGTGAATGACTAGTGTCAAACACTCAACATCTGTCTTAACTGTGAATGACTAGTGTCAAACACTCAACATCTGTCTTAACTGTGAATGACTAGTGTCAAACACTCAACATCTGTCTTAACTGTGAATGACTACTGTCAAACACTGTCAAACACTCAACATCAAACACTCAACATCTTAACTGTGAATGACTAGTGTCAAACATTCAACATCTGTCTTAACTGTGAATGACTAGTGTCAAACACTCAACATCTGTCTTAACTGTGAATGACTAGTGTCAAACACTCAACATCTGTCTTAACTGTGAATGACTAGTGTCAAACACTCAACATCTGTCTTAACTGTGAATGACTAGTGTCAAACACTCAACATCTGTCTTAACTGTGAATGACTAGTGTCAAACACTCAACATCTGTCTTAACTGTGAATGACTAGTGTCAAACACTCAACATCTGTCTTAACTGTGAATGACTAGTGTCAAACACTCAACATCTGTCTTAACTGTGAATGACTAGTGTCAAACACTCAACATCTGTCTTAACTGTGAATGACTAGTGTCAAACACTCAACATCTGTCTTAACTGTGAATGACTAGTGTCAAACACTCAACATCTGTCTTAACTGTGAATGACTAGTGTCAAACACTCAACATCTGTCTTAACTGTGAATGACTAGTGTCAAACACTCAACATCTGTCTTAACTGTGAATGACTAGTGTCAAACATTCAACATCTGTCTTAACTGTGAATGACTAGTGTCAAACACTCAACATCTGTCTTAACTGTGAATGACTAGTGTCAAACACTCAACATCTGTCTTAACTGTGAATGACTAGTGTCAAACACTCAACATCTGTCTTAACTGTGAATGACTAGTGTCAAACACTCAACATCTGTCTTAACTGTGAATGACTAGTGTCAAACACTCAACATCTGTCTTAACTGTGAATGACTAGTGTCAAACACTCAACATCTGTCTTAACTGTGAATGACTAGTGTCAAACACTCAACATCTGTCTTAACTGTGAATGACTAGTGTCAAACACTCAACATCTGTCTTAACTGTGAATGACTAGTGTCAAACACTCAACATCTGTCTTAACTGTGAATGACTAGTGTCAAACACTCAACATCTGTCTTAACTGTGAATGACTAGTGTCAAACACTCAACATCTGTCTTAACTGTGAATGACTAGTGTCAAACACTCAACATCTGTCTTAACTGTGAATGACTAGTGTCAAACATCAACATCTGTCTTAACTGTGAATGACTAGTGTCAAACACTCAACATCTGTCTTAACTGTGAATGACTAGTGTCAAACACTCAACATCTGTCTTAACTGTGAATGACTAGTGTCAAACACTCAACATCTGTCTTAACTGTGAATGACTAGTGTCAAACACTCAACATCTGTCTTGTGAATGACTAGTGTCAAACACTCACTCAACATCTGTCTTAACTGTGAATGACTAGTGTCAAACACTCAACATCTGTCTTAACTGTGAATGACTAGTGTCAAACATCAACATGTCTTAACTGTGAATGACTAGTGTCAAACATTCAACATCTGTCTTAACTGTGAATGACTAGTGTCAAACACTTCTGTCTTAACTGTGAATGACTAGTGTCAAACACTCAACATCTGTCTTAACTGTGAATGACTAGTGTCAAACACTCAACATCTGTCTTAACTGTGAATGACTAGTGTCAACACTCAACATCTGTCTTAACTGAATGACTAGTGTCAAACACTCAACATCTGTCTTCTGTCTTAACTGTGAATGACTAGTGTCAAACACTCAACATCTGTCTTAACTGTGAATGACTAGTGTCAAACACTCAACATCTGTCTTAACTGTGAATGACTAGTGTCAAACACTCAACATCTGTCTTAACTCTAGTGTCAAACACTCAACATCTGTCTTAACTGTGAATGACTAGTGTCAAACACTCAACATCTGTCTTAACTGTGAATGACTAGTGTCAAACACTCAACATCTGTCTTAACTGTGAATGACTAGTGTCAAACACTCAACATCTGTCTTAACTGTGAATGACTAGTGTCAAACACTCAACATCTGTCTTAACTGTGAATGACTAGTGTCAAACACTCAACATCTGTCTTAACTGTGAATGACTAGTGTCAAACACTCAACATCTGTCTTAACTGTGAATGACTAGTGTCAAACACTCAACATCTGTCTTAACTGTGAATGACTAGTGTCAAACATTCAACATCTGTCTTAACTGTGAATGACTAGTGTCAAACATTCAACATCTGTCTTAACTGTGAATGACTAGTGTCAAACACTCAACATCTGTCTTAACTGTGAATGACTAGTGTCAAACACTCAACATCTGTCTTAACTGTGAATGACTAGTGTCAAACACTCAACATCTGTCTTAACTGTGAATGACTAGTGTCAAACACTCAACATCTGTCTTAACTGTGAATGACTAGTGTCAAACACTCAACATCTGTCTTAACTGTGAATGACTAGTGTCAAACACTCAACATCTGTCTTAACTGTGAATGACTAGTGTCAAACACTCAACATCTGTCTTAACTGTGAATGACTAGTGTCAAACACTCAACATCTGTCTTAACTGTGAATGACTAGTGTCAAACACTCAACATCTGTCTTAACTGTGAATGACTAGTGTCAAACACTCAACATCTGTCTTAACTGTGAATGACTAGTGTCAAACACTCAACATCTGTCTTAACTGTGAATGACTAGTGTCAAACACTCAACATCTGTCTTAACTGTGAATGACTAGTGTCAAACACTCAACATCTGTCTTAACTGTGAATGACTAGTGTCAAACACTCAACATCTGTCTTAACTGTGAATGACTAGTGTCAAACACTCAACATCTGTCTTAACTGTGAATGACTAGTGTCAACATCAACATCTGTCTTAACTGTGAATGACTAGTGTCAAACACTCAACATCTGTCTTAACTGTGAATGACTAGTGTCAAACACTCAACATCTGTCTTAACTGTGAATGACTAGTGTCAAACACTCAACATCTGTCTTAACTGTGAATGACTAGTGTCAAACATTCAACATCTGTCTTAACTGTGAATGACTAGTGTCAAACACTCAACATCTGTCTTCTTAACTGTGAATGACTAGTGTCAAACACTCAACATCTGTCTTAACTGTGAATGACTAGTGTCAAACACTCAACATCTGTCTTAACTGTGAATGACTAGTGTCAAACACTCAACATCTGTCTTAACTGTGAATGACTAGTGTCAAACACTCAACATCTGTCTTAACTGTGAATGACTAGTGTCAAACACTCAACATCTGTCTTAACTGTGAATGACTAGTGTCAAACACTCAACATCTGTCTTAACTGTGAATGACTAGTGTCAAACACTCAACATCTGTCTTAACTGTGAATGACTAGTGTCAAACACTCAACATCTGTCTTAACTGTGAATGACTAGTGTCAAACACTCAACATCTGTCTTAACTGTGAATGACTAGTGTCAAACACTCAACATCTGTCTTAACTGTGAATGACTAGTGTCAAACACTCAACATCTGTCTTAACTGTGAATGACTAGTGTCAAACACTCAACATCTGTCTTAACTGTGAATGACTAGTGTCAAACACTCAACATCTGTCTTAACTGTGAATGACTAGTGTCAAACACTCAACATCTGTCTTAACTGTGAATGACTAGTGTCAAACACTCAACATCTGTCTTAACTGTGAATGACTAGTGTCAAACACTCAACATCTGTCTTAACTGTGAATGACTAGTGTCAAACACTCAACATCTGTCTTAACTGTGAATGACTAGTGTCAAACACTCAACATCTGTCTTAACTGTGAATGACTGTGTCAAACACTCAACATCTGTCTTAACTGTGAATGACTAGTGTCAAACATCTGTCTTAACTGTGAATGACTAGTGTCAAACACTCAACATCTGTCTTAACTGTGAATGACTAGTGTCAAACACTCAACATCTGTCTTAACTGTGAATGACTAGTGTCAAACACTCAACATCTGTCTTAACTGTGAATGACTAGTGTCAAACACTCAACATCTGTCTTAACTGTGAATGACTAGTGTCAAACACTCAACATCTGTCTTAACTGTGAATGACTAGTGTCAAACACTCAACATCTGTCTTAACTGTGAATGACTAGTGTCAAACACTCAACATCTGTCTTAACTGTGAATGACTAGTGTCAAACACTCAACATCTGTCTTAACTGTGAATGACTAGTGTCAAACACTCAACATCTGTCTTAACTGTGAATGACTAGTGTCAAACACTCAACATCTGTCTTAACTGTGAATGACTAGTGTCAAACACTCAACATCTGTCTTAACTGTGAATGACTAGTGTCAAACACTCAACATCTGTCTTAACTGTGAATGACTAGTGTCAAACACTCAACATCTGTCTTAACTGTGAATGACTAGTGTCAAACATTCAACATCTGTCTTAACTGTGAATGACTAGTGTCAAACACTCAACATCTGTCTTAACTGTGAATGACTAGTGTCAAACACTCAACATCTGTCTTAACTGTGAATGACTAGTGTCAAACACTCAACATCTGTCTTAACTGTGAATGACTAGTGTCAAACACTCAACATCTGTCTTAACTGTGAATGACTAGTGTCAAACACTCAACATCTGTCTTAACTGTGAATGACTAGTGTCAAACACTCAACATCTGTCTTAACTGTGAATGACTAGTGTCAAACACTCAACATCTGTCTTAACTGTGAATGACTAGTGTCAAACACTCAACATCTCTTAACTGTGAATGACTAGTGTGAATGACAAACATTCAACATCTGTCTTAACTGTGAATGACTAGTGTCAAACATTCAACATCTGTCTTAACTGTGAATGACTAGTGTCAAACACTCAACATCTGTCTTAACTGTGAATGACTAGTGTCAGACACTCAACATGTCTTAACTGTGAATGACTAGTGTCAAACACTCAACATCTGTCTTAACTGTGAATGACTAGTGTCAAACACTCAACATCTGTCTTAACTGTGACTAAAACACTCAACATCAGTCTTAACTGTGAATGACTAGTGTCAAACACTCAACATCTGTCTTAACTGTGAATGACTAGTGTCAAACACTCAACATCTGTCTTAACTGTGAATGACTAGTGTCAAACACTCAACATCTGTCTTAACTGTGAATGACTAGTGTCAAACACTCAACATCAAACTGTGAATGACTAATGTCAAACACTCAACATCTGTCTTAACTGTGCAAACACTCAACATCAGTCTTAATTATGAATGACTAGTGTCAAACACTCAACATCTGTCTTAACTGTGAATGACTAGTGTCAAACACTCAACATCTGTCTTAACTGTGAATGACTAGTGTCAAACATTCAACATCTGTCTTAACTGTGAATGACTAGTGTCAAACACTCAACATCTGTCTTAACTGTGAATGACTAGTGTCAAACACTCAACATCTGTCTTAACTGTGAATGACTAGTGTCAAACAACATCTGTCAACATCTGTCTTAACTGTGAATGACTAGTGTCAAACACTCAACATCTGTCTTAACTGTGAATGACTAGTGTCAAACACTCAACATCTGTCTTAACTGTGAATGACTAGTGTCAAACACTCAACATCTGTCTTAACTGTGAATGACTAGTGTCAAACACTCAACATCTGTCTTAACTGTGAATGACTAGTGTCAAACACTCAACATCTGTCTTAACTGTGAATGACTAGTGTCAAACACTCAACATCTGTCTTAACTGTGAATGACTAGTGTCAAACACTCAACATCTGTCTTAACTGTGAATGACTAGTGTCAAACACTTAACATCTGTCTTAACTGTGAATGACTAGTGTCAAACACTCAACATCTGTCTTAACTGTGAATGACTAGTGTCAAACACTCAACATCTGTCTTAACTGTGAATGACTAGTGTCAAACACTCAACATCTGTCTTAACTGTGAATGACTAGTGTCAAACACTCAACATCTGTCTTAACTGTGAATGACTAGTGTCAAACACTCAACATCTGTCTTAACTGTGAATGACTAGTGTCAAACACTCAACATCTGTCTTAACTGTGAATGACTAGTGTCAAACACTCAACATCTGTCTTAACTGTGAATGACTAGTGTCAAACACTCAACATCTGTCTTAACTGTGAATGACTAGTGTCAAACACTCAACATCTGTCTTAACTGTGAATGACTAGTGTCAAACACTCAACATCTGTCTTAACTGTGAATGACTAGTGTCAAACACTCAACATCTGTCTTAACTGTGAATGACTAGTGTCAAACACTCAACATCTGTCTTAACTGTGAATGACTAGTGTCAAACACTCAACATCTGTCTTAACTGTGAATGACTAGTGTCAAACACTCAACATCTGTCTTAACTGTGAATGACTAGTGTCAAACACTCAACATCTGTCTTAACTGTGAATGACTAGTGTCAAACAACATCAGTCTTAACAGTGAATGACTAATGTCAAACACTCAACATCTGTCTTAATTGTGAATGACTAGTGTCAAACACTCAACATCTGTCTTAACTGTGAATGACTAGTGTCAAACACTCAACATCTGTCTTAACTGTGAATGACTAGTGTCAAACACTCAACATCTGTCTTAACTGTGAATGACTAGTGTCAAACACTCAACATCTGTCTTAACTGTGAATGACTAGTGTCAAACACTCAACATCTGTCTTAACTGTGAATGACTAGTGTCAAACACTCAACATCTGTCTTAACTGTGAATGACTAGTGTCAAACACTCAACATCTGTCTTAACTGTGAATGACTAGTGTCAAACACTCAACATCTGTCTTAACTAGTGTCAAACACTCAACATGAACTACTAGTGTCAAACACTCAACATCTGTCTTAACTGTGAATGACTAGTGTCAAACACTCAACATCTGTCTTAACTGTGAATGACTAGTGTCAAACACTCAACATCTGTCTTAACTGTGAATGACTAGTGTCAAACACTCAACATCTGTCTTAACTGTGAATGACTAGTGTCAAACACTCAACATCTGTCTTAACTGTGAATGACTAGTGTCAAACACTCAACATCTGTCTTAACTGTGAATGACTAGTGTCAAACACTCAACATCTGTCTTAACTGTGAATGACTAGTGTCAAACACTCAACATCTGTCTGTGAATGACTAGTGTCAAACACTCAACATCTGTCTTAACTGTGAATGACTAGTGTCAAACACTCAACATCTGTCTTAACTGTGAATGACTAGTGTCAAACATTCAACATCTGTCTTAACTGTGAATGACTAGTGTCAAACACTCAACATCTGTCTTAACTGTGAATGACTAGTGTCAAACACTCAACATCTGTCTTAACTGTGAATGACTAGTGTCAAACATTCAACATCTGTCTTAACTGTGAATGACTAGTGTCAAACATTCAACATCTGTCTTAACTGTGAATGACTAGTGTCAAACACTCAACATCTGTCTAAACTGTGAATGACTAGTGTCAGACACTCAACATGTCTTAACTGTGAATGACTAGTGTCAAACACTCAACATCAGTCTTAACTGTGAATGACTAATGTCAAACACTCAACATCTGTCTTAACTGTGCAAACACTCAACATCAGTCTTAACTGAGAATGACTAGTGTCAAACACTCAACATCTGTCTTAACTGTGAATGACTAGTGTCAAACACTCAACATCTGTCTTAACTGTGAATGACTAGTGTCAAACACTCAACATCTGTCTTAACTGTGAATGACTAGTGTCAAACACTCAACATCTGTCTTAACTGTGAATGACTAATGTCAAACACTCAACATCTGTCTTAACTGTGCAAACACTCAACATCAGTCTTAACTGTGAATGACTAGTGTCAAACACTCAACATCTGTCTTAACTGTGAATGACTAGTGTCAAACACTCAACATCTGTCTTAACTGTGAATGACTAGTGTCAAACATTCAACATCTGTCTTAACTGTGAATGACTAGTGTCAAACACTCAACATCTGTCTTAACTGTGAATGACTAGTGTCAAACACTCAACATCTGTCTTAACTGTGAATGACTAGTGTCAAACACTCAACATCTGTCTTAACTGTGAATGACTAGTGTCAAACACTCAACATCTGTCTTAACTGTGAATGACTAGTGTCAAACATTCAACATCTGTCTTAACTGTGAATGACTAGTGTCAAACACTCAACATCTGTCTTAACTGTGAATGACTAGTGTCAAACACTCAACATCTGTCTTAACTGTGAATGACTAGTGTCAAACACTCAACATCTGTCTTAACTGTGAATGACTAGTGTCAAACACTCAACATCTGTCTTAACTGTGAATGACTAGTGTCAAACACTCAACATCTGTCTTAACTGTGAATGACTAGTGTCAAACACTCAACATCTGTCTTAACTGTGAATGACTAGTGTCAAACACTCAACATCTGTCTTAACTGTGAATGACTAGTGTCAAACACTCAACATCTGTCTTAACTGTGAATGACTAGTGTCAAACACTCAACATCTGTCTTAACTGTGAATGACTAGTGTCAAACACTCAACATCTGTCTTAACTGTGAATGACTAGTGTCAAACACTCAACATCTGTCTTAACTGTGAATGACTAGTGTCAAACACTCAACATCTGTCTTAACTGTGAATGACTAGTGTCAATGACTGTGAATGTGTGTCAAACACTCAACATCTGTCTTAACTGTGAATGACTAGTGTCAAACACTCAACATCTGTCTTAACTGTGAATGACTAGTGTCAAACACTCAACATCTGTCTTAACTGTGAATGACTAGTGTCAAACACTCAACATCTGTCTTAACTGTGAATGACTAGTGTCAAACACTCAACATCTGTCTTAACTGTGAATGACTAGTGTCAAACACTCAACATCTGTCTTAACTGTGAATGACTAGTGTCAAACACTCAACATCTGTCTTAACTGTGAATGACTAGTGTCAAACACTCAACATCTGTCTTAACTGTGAATGACTAGTGTCAAACACTCAACATCTGTCTTAACTGTGAATGACTAGTGTCAAACACTCAACATCTGTCTTAACTGTGAATGACTAGTGTCAAACATTCAACATCTGTCTTAACTGTGAATGACTAGTGTCAAACATTCAACATCTGTCTTAACTGTGAATGACTAGTGTCAAACACTCAACATCTGTCTTAACTGTGAATGACTAGTGTCAAACACTCAACATCTGTCTTAACTGTGAATGACTAGTGTCAAACACTCAACATCTGTCTTAACTGTGAATGACTAGTGTCAAACACTCAACATCTGTCTTAACTGTGAATGACTAGTGTCAAACACTCAACATCTGTCTTAACTGTGAATGACTAGTGTCAAACACTCAACATCTGTCTTAACTGTGAATGACTAGTGTCAAACACTCAACATCTGTCTTAACTGTGAATGACTAGTGTCAAACACTCAACATCTGTCTTAACTGTGAATGACTAGTGTCAAACACTCAACATCTGTCTTAACTGTGAATGACTAGTGTCAAACACTGACTGTGAATGTGTCAAACACTCAACATCTGTCTTAACTGTGAATGACTAGTGTCAAACACTCAACATCTGTCTTAACTGTGAATGACTAGTGTCAAACACTCAACATCTGTCTTAACTGTGAATGACTAGTGTCAAACACTCAACATCTGTCTTAACTGTGAATGACTAGTGTCAAACACTCAACATCTGTCTTAACTGTGAATGACTAGTGTCAAACACTCAACATCTGTCTTAACTGTGAATGACTAGTGTCAAACACTCAACATCTGTCTTAACTGTGAATGACTAGTGTCAAACACTCAACATCTGTCTTAACTGTGAATGACTAGTGTCAAACACTCAACATCTGTCTTAACTGTGAATGACTAGTGTCAAACATTCAACATCTGTCTTAACTGTGAATGACTAGTGTCAAACACTCAACATCTGTCTTAACTGTGAATGACTAGTGTCAAACACTCAACATCTGTCTTAACTGTGAATGACTAGTGTCAAACACTCAACATCTGTCTTAACTGTGAATGACTAGTGTCAAACACTCAACATCTGTCTTAACTGTGAATGACTAGTGTCAAACACTCAACATCTGTCTTAACTGTGAATGACTAGTGTCAAACACTCAACATCTGTCTTAACTGTGAATGACTAGTGTCAAACACTCAACATCTGTCTTCAACATCTGTGAATGACTAGTGTCAAACACTCAACATCTGTCTTAACTGTGAATGACTAGTGTCAAACACTCAACATCTGTCTTAACTGTGAATGACTAGTGTCAAACACTCAACATCTGTCTTAACTGTGAATGACTAGTGTCAAACACTCAACATCTGTCTTAACTGTGAATGACTAGTGTCAAACACTCAACATCTGTCTTAACTGTGAATGACTAGTGTCAAACACTCAACATCTGTCTTGTGAACTAGTGTCAAACACTCAACATCTGTCTTAACTGTGAATGACTAGTGTCAAACACTCAACATCTGTCTTAACTGTGAATGACTAGTGTCAAACACTCAACATCTGTCTTAACTGTGAATGACTAGTGTCAAACATTCAACATCTGTCTTAACTGTGAATGACTAGTGTCAAACACTCAACATCTGTCTTAACTGTGAATGACTAGTGTCAAACACTCAACATCTGTCTTAACTGTGAATGACTAGTGTCAAACACTCAACATCTGTCTTAACTGTGAATGACTAGTGTCAAACACTCAACATCTGTCTTAACTGTGAATGACTAGTGTCAAACACTCAACATCTGTCTTAACTGTGAATGACTAGTGTCAAACACTCAACATCTGTCTTAACTGTGAATGACTAGTGTCAAACACTCAACATCTGTCTTAACTGTGAATGACTAGTGTCAAACACTCAACATCTGTCTTAACTGTGAATGACTAGTGTCAAACACTCAACATCTGTCTTAACTGTGAATGACTAGTGTCAAACTGTTAACTGTGAATGACTAGTGTCAAACACTCAACATCTGTCTTAACTGTGAATGACTAGTGTCAAACACTCAACATCTGTCTTAACTGTGAATGACTAGTGTCAAACACTCAACATCTGTCTTAACTGTGAATGACTAGTGTCAAACACTCAACATCTGTCTTAACTGTGAATGACTAGTGTCAAACACTCAACATCTGTCTTAACTGTGAATGACTAGTGTCAAACACTCAACATCTGTCTTAACTGTGAATGACTAGTGTCAAACACTCAACATCTGTCTTAACTGTGAATGACTAGTGTCAAACACTCAACATCTGTCTTAACTGTGAATGACTAGTGTCAAACACTCAACATCTGTCTTAACTGTGAATGACTAGTGTCAAACATTCAACATCTGTCTTAACTGTGAATGACTAGTGTCAAACACTCAACATCTGTCTTAACTGTGAATGACTAGTGTCAAACACTCAACATCTGTCTTAACTGTGAATGACTAGTGTCAAACACTCAACATCTGTCTTAACTGTGAATGACTAGTGTCAAACACTCAACATCTGTCTTAACTGTGAATGACTAGTGTCAAACACTCAACATCTGTCTTAACTGTGAATGACTAGTGTCAAACACTCAACATCTGTCTTAACTGTGAATGACTAGTGTCAAACACTCAACATCTGTCTTAACTGTGAATGACTAGTGTCAAACATTCAACATCTGTCTTAACTGTGAATGACTAGTGTCAAACACTCAACATCTGTCTTAACTGTGAATGACTAGTGTCAAACACTCAACATCTGTCTTAACTGTGAATGACTAGTGTCAAACACTCAACATCTGTCTTAACTGTGAATGACTAGTGTCAAACACTCAACATCTGTCTTAACTGTGAATGACTAGTGTCAAACACTCAACATCTGTCTTAACTGTGAATGACTAGTGTCAAACACTCAACATCTGTCTTAACTGTGAATGACTAGTGTCAAACACTCAACATCTGTCTTAACTGTGAATGACTAGTGTCAAACACTCAACATCTGTCTTAACTGTGAATGACTAGTGTCAAACACTCAACATCTGTCTTAACTGTGAATGACTAGTGTCAAACACTCAACATCTGTCTTAACTGTGAATGACTAGTGTCAAACACTCAACATCTGTCTTAACTGTGAATGACTAGTGTCAAACACTCAACATCTGTCTTAACTGTGAATGACTAGTGTCAAACAAACTGTGAATGACTAGTGTCAAACACTCAACATCTGTCTTAACTGTGAATGACTAGTGTCAAACACTCAACATCTGTCTTAACTGTGAATGACTAGTGTCAAACACTCAACATCTGTCTTAACTGTGAATGACTAGTGTCAAACACTCAACATCTGTCTTAACTGTGAATGACTAGTGTCAAACACTCAACATCTGTCTTAACTGTGAATGACTAGTGTCAAACATTCAACATCTGTCTTAACTGTGAATGACTAGTGTCAAACACTCAACATCTGTCTTAACTGTGAATGACTAGTGTCAAACACTCAACATCTGTCTTAACTGTGAATGACTAGTGTCAAACACTCAACATCTGTCTTAACTGTGAATGACTAGTGTCAAACACTCAACATCTGTCTTAACTGTGAATGACTAGTGTCAAACACTCAACATCTGTCTTAACTGTGAATGACTAGTGTCAAACACTCAACATCTGTCTTAACTGTGAATGACTAGTGTCAAACACTCAACATCTGTCTTAACTGTGAATGACTAGTGTCAAACACTCAACATCTGTCTTAACTGTGAATGACTAGTGTCAAACATTCAACATCTGTCTTAACTGTGAATGACTAGTGTCAAACACTCAACATCTGTCTTAACTGTGAATGACTAGTGTCAAACACTCAACATCTGTCTTAACTGTGAATGACTAGTGTCAAACACTCAACATCTGTCTTAACTGTGAATGACTAGTGTCAAACACTCAACATCTGTCTTAACTGTGAATGACTAGTGTCAAACACTCAACATCTGTCTTAACTGTGAATGACTAGTGTCAAACACTCAACATCTGTCTTAACTGTGAATGACTAGTGTCAAACACTCAACATCTGTCTTAACTGTGAATGACTAGTGTCAAACACTCAACATCTGTCTTAACTGTGAATGACTAGTGTCAAACACTCAACATCTGTCTTAACTGTGAATGACTAGTGTCAAACACTCAACATCTGTCTTAACTGTGAATGACTAGTGTCAAACACTCAACATCTGTCTTAACTGTGAATGACTAGTGTCAAACACTCAACATCTGTCTTAACTGTGAATGACTAGTGTCAAACACTCAACATCTGTCTTAACTGTGAATGACTAGTGTCAAACACTCAACATCTGTCTTAACTGTGAATGACTCTGTCAAACACTCAACATCTGTCTTAACTGTGAATGACTAGTGTCAAACACTCAACATCTGTCTTAACTGTGAATGACTAGTGTCAAACACTCAACATCTGTCTTAACTGTGAATGACTAGTGTCAAACACTCAACATCTGTCTTAACTGTGAATGACTAGTGTCAAACACTCAACATCTGTCTTAACTGTGAATGACTAGTGTCAAACACTCAACATCTGTCTTAACTGTGAATGACTAGTGTCAAACACTCAACATCTGTCTTAACTGTGAATGACTAGTGTCAAACACTCAACATCTGTCTTAACTGTGAATGACTAAAACACTCAACATCATGTCTTAACTGTGAATGACTAGTGTCAAACACTCAACATCTGTCTTAACTGTGAATGACTAGTGTCAAACACTCAACATCTGTCTTAACTGTGAATGAAAAACACTCAACATCTGTCTTAACTGTGAATGACTAGTGTCAAACACTCAACATCTGTCTTAACTGTGAATGACTAGTGTCAAACACTCAACATCTGTCTTAACTGTGAATGACTAGTGTCAAACACTCAACATCTGTCTTAACTGTGAATGACTAGTGTCAAACACTCAACATCTGTCTTAACTAGTGTCAAACACTGACTAGTGTCAAACACTCAACATCTGTCTTAACTGTGAATGACTAGTGTCAAACACTCAACATCTGTCTTAACTGTGAATGACTAGTGTCAAACACATCTCAACATCAACATCTGTCTTAACTGTGAATGACTAGTGTCAAACACTCAACATCTGTCTTAACTGTGAATGACTAGTGTCAAACACTCAACATCTGTCTTAACTGTGAATGACTAGTGTCAAACATTCAACATCTGTCTTAACTGTGAATGACTAGTGTCAAACACTCAACATCTGTCTTAACTGTGAATGACTAGTGTCAAACACTCAACATCTGTCTTAACTGTGAATGACTAGTGTCAAACACTCAACATCTGTCTTAACTGTGAATGACTAGTGTCAAACACTCAACATCTGTCTTAACTGTGAATGACTAGTGTCAAACACTCAACATCTGTCTTAACTGTGAATGACTAGTGTCAAACACTCAACATCTGTCTTAACTGTGAATGACTAGTGTCAAACACTCAACATCTGTCTTAACTGTGAATGACTAGTGTCAAACACTCAACATCTGTCTTAACTGTGAATGACTAGTGTCAAACATTCAACATCTGTCTTAACTGTGAATGACTAGTGTCAAACACTCAACATCTGTCTTAACTGTGAATGACTAGTGTCAGACACTCAACATGTCTTAACTGTGAATGACTAGTGTCAAACACTCAACATCTGTCTTAACTGTGAATGACTAGTGTCAATGACTAACATCAACATCTGTCTTAACTGTGAATGACTAGTGTCAAACACTCAACATCTGTCTTAACTGTGAATGACTAGTGTCAAACACTCAACATCTGTCTTAACTGTGAATGACTAGTGTCAAACACTCAACATCTGTCTTAACTGTGAATGACTAGTGTCAAACACTCAACATCTGTCTTAACTGTGAATGACTAGTGTCAAACACTCAACATCTGTCTTAACTGTGTGACTAGTGTCAAACACTCAACATCTGTCTTAACTGTGAATGACTAGTGTCAAACACTCAACATCTGTCTTAACTGTGAATGACTAGTGTCAAACACTCAACATCTGTCTTAACTGTGAATGACTAGTGTCAAACACTCAACATCTGTCTTAACTGTGAATGACTAGTGTCAAACACTCAACATCTGTCTTAACTGTGAATGACTAGTGTCAAACACTCAACATCTGTCTTAACTGTGAATGACTAGTGTCAAACACTCAACATCTGTCTTAACTGTGAATGACTAGTGTCAAACACTCAACATCTGTCTTAACTGTGAATGACTAGTGTCAAACACTCAACATCTGTCTTAACTGTGAATGACTAGTGTCAAACAACATCTCAACATCTCAACATCTGTCTTAACTGTGAATGACTAGTGTCAAACACTCAACATCTGTCTTAACTGTGAATGAACTAGTGTCAAACACTCAACATCTGTCTTAACTGTGAATGACTAGTGTCAAACACTCAACATCTGTCTTAACTGTGAATGACTAGTGTCAAACACTCAACATCTGTCTTAACTGTGAATGACTAGTGTCAAACACTCAACATCTGTCTTAACTGTGAATGACTGAGTGTCAAACACTCAACATCTGTCTTAACTGTGAATGACTAGTGTCAAACACTCAACATCTGTCTTAACTGTGAATGACTAGTGTCAAACACTCAACATCTGTCTTAACTGTGAATGACTAGTGTCAAACACTCAACATCTGTCTTAACTGTGAATGACTAGTGTCAATGACTGTGAGTGTCAAACACTCAACATCTGTCTTAACTGTGAATGACTAGTGTCAAACACTCAACATCTGTCTTAACTGTGAATGACTAGTGTCAAACATTCAACATCTGTCTTAACTGTGAATGACTAGTGTCAAACACTCAACATCTGTCTTAACTGTGAATGACTAGTGTCAAACACTCAACATCTGTCTTAACTGTGAATGACTAGTGTCAAACACTCAACATCTGTCTTAACTGTGAATGACTAGTGTCAAACACTCAACATCTGTCTTAACTGTGAATGACTAGTGTCAAACACTCAACATCTGTCTTAACTGTGAATGACTAGTGTCAAACACTCAACATCTGTCTTAACTGTGAATGACTAGTGTCAAACACTCAACATCTGTCTTAACTGTGAATGACTAGTGTCAAACACTCAACATCTGTCTTAACTGTGAATGTCTTAACTGTGAATGACTAGTGTCAAACACTCAACATCTGTCTTAACTGTGAATGACTAGTGTCAAACACTCAACATCTGTCTTAACTGTGAATGACTAGTGTCAAACACTCAACATCTGTCTTAATGAATGACTAGTGTCAAACACTCTCTGTCTTAACTGTGAATGACTAGTGTCAAACACTCAACATCTGTCTTAACTGTGAATGACTAGTGTCAAACACTCAACATCTGTCTTAACTGTGAATGACTAGTGTCAAACACTCAACATCTGTCTTAACTGTGAATGACTAGTGTCAAACACTCAACATCTGTCTTAACTGTGAATGACTAGTGTCAAACACTCAACATCTGTCTTAACTGTGAATGACTAGTGTCAAACACTCAACATCTGTCTTAACTGTGAATGACTAGTGTCAAACACTCAACATCTGTCTTAACTGTGAATGACTAGTGTCAAACACTCAACATCTGTCTTAACTGTGAATGACTAGTGTCAAACACTCAACATCTGTCTTAACTGTGAATGACTGTGTCAAACACTCAACATCTGTCTTAACTGTGAATGACTAGTGTCAAACACTCAACATCTGTCTTAACTGTGAATGACTAGTGTCAAACACTCAACATCTGTCTTAACTGTGAATGACTAGTGTCAAACATTCAACATCTGTCTTAACTGTGAATGACTAGTGTCAAACACTCAACATCTGTCTTAACTGTGAATGACTAGTGTCAAACACTCAACATCTGTCTTAACTGTGAATGACTAGTGTCAAACACTCAACATCTGTCTTAACTGTGAATGACTAGTGTCAAACACTCAACATCTGTCTTAACTGTGAATGACTAGTGTCAAACACTCAACATCTGTCTTAACTGTGAATGACTAGTGTCAAACACTCAACATCTGTCTTAACTGTGAATGACTAGTGTCAAACACTCAACATCTGTCTTAACTGTGAATGACTAGTGTCAAACACTCAACATCTGTCTTAACTGTGAACTGTGAATGACTAGTGTCAAACATTCAACATCTGTCTTAACTGTGAATGACTAGTGTCAAACACTCAACATCTGTCTTAACTGTGAATGACTAGTGTCAAACACTCAACATCTGTCTTAACTGTGAATGACTAGTGTCAAACACTCAACATCTGTCTTAACTGTGAATGACTAGTGTCAAACACTCAACATCTGTCTTAACTGTGAATGACTAGTGTCAAACACTCAACATCTGTCTTAACTGTGAATGACTAGTGTCAAACACTCAACATCTGTCTTAACTGTGAATGACTAGTGTCAAACACTCAACATCTGTCTTAACTGTGAATGACTAGTGTCAAACACTCAACATCTGTCTTAACTGTGAATGACTAGTGTCAAACACTCAACATCTGTCTTAACTGTGAATGACTAGTGTCAAACACTCAACATCTGTCTTGTGAATGACTAGTGTCAAACACTCAACATCTGTCTTAACTGTGAATGACTAGTGTCAAACACTCAACATCTGTCTTAACTGTGAATGACTAGTGTCAAACACTCAACATCTGTCTTAACTGTGAATGACTAGTGTCAAACAACATCAACATCAACATGTCTTAACTGTGAATGACTAGTGTCAAACACTCAACATCTGTCTTAACTGTGAATGACTAAAACACTCAACATCTGTCTTAACTGTGAATGACTAGTGTCAAACACTCAACATCTGTCTTAACTGTGAATGACTAGTGTCAAACACTCAACATCTGTCTAACTGTGAATGACTAGTGTCAAACACTCAACATCTGTCTTAACTGTGAATGACTAGTGTCAAACACTCAACATCTGTCTTAACTGTGAATGACTAGTGTCAAACACTCAACATCTGTCTCAACATGTCTTAAACACTCAACATCTGTCTTAACTGTGAATGACTAGTGTCAAACACTCAACATCTGTCTTAACTGTGAATGACTAGTGTCAAACACTCAACATCTGTCTTAACTGTGAATGACTAGTGTCAAACACTCAACATCTGTCTTAACTGTGAATGACTAGTGTCAAACACTCAACATCTGTCTTAACTGTGAATGACTAGTGTCAAACACTCAACATCTGTCTTAACTGTGAATGACTAGTGTCAAACATTCAACATCTGTCTTAACTGTGAATGACTAGTGTCAAACACTCAACATCTGTCTTAACTGTGAATGACTAGTGTCAAACACTCAACATCTGTCTTAACTGTGAATGACTAGTGTCAAACACTCAACATCTGTCTTAACTGTGAATGACTAGTGTCAAACACTCAACATCTGTCTTAACTGTGAATGACTAGTGTCAAACACTCAACATCTGTCTTAACTGTGAATGACTAGTGTCAAACACTCAACATCTGTCTGTCTTAACTGTGAATGACTAGTGTCAAACACTCAACATCTGTCTTAACTGTGAATGACTAGTGTCAAACACTCAACATCTGTCTTAACTGTGAATGACTAGTGTCAAACACTCAACATCTGTCTTAACTGTGAATGACTAGTGTCAAACACTCAACATCTGTCTTAATGACTGTGAATGACTAGTGTCAAACATTCAACATCTGTCTTAACTGTGAATGACTAGTGTCAAACACTCAACATCTGTCTTAACTGTGAATGACTAGTGTCAAACACTCAACATCTGTCTTAACTGTGAATGACTAGTGTCAAACACTCAACATCTGTCTTAACTGTGAATGACTAGTGTCAAACATTCAACATCTGTCTTAACTGTGAATGACTAGTGTCAAACACTCAACATCTGTCTTAACTGTGAATGACTAGTGTCAAACACTCAACATCTGTCTTAACTGTGAATGACTAGTGTCAAACACTCAACATCTGTCTTAACTGTGAATGACTAGTGTCAAACACTCAACATCTGTCTTAACTGTGAATGACTAGTGTCAAACACTCAACATCTGTCTTAACTGTGAATGACTAGTGTCAAACACTCAACATCTGTCTTAACTGTGAATGACTAGTGTCAAACACTCAACATCTGTCTTAACTGTGAATGACTAGTGTCAGACACTCAACATGTCTTAACTGTGAATGACTAGTGTCAAACACTCAACTGTGAATGACTAGTGTCAAACACTCAACATCTGTCTTAACTGTGAATGACTAGTGTCAAACACTCAACATCTGTCTTAACTGTGAATGACTAGTGTCAAACACTCAACATCTGTCTTAACTGTGAATGACTAGTGTCAAACACTCAACATCTGTCTTAACTGTGAATGACTAGTGTCAAACACTCAACATCTGTCTTAACTGTGAATGACTAGTGTCAAACACTCAACATCTGTCTTAACTGTGAATGACTAGTGTCAAACACTCAACATCTGTCTTAACTGTGAATGACTAGTGTCAAACACTCAACATCTGTCTTAACTGTGAATGACTAGTGTCAAACACTCAACATCTGTCTTAACTGTCAAACACTCAATGACTAGTGTCAAACACTCAACATCTGTCTTAACTGTGAATGACTAGTGTCAAACACTCAACATCTGTCTTAACTGTGAATGACTAGTGTCAAACACTCAACATCTGTCTTAACTGTGAATGACTAGTGTCAAACACTCAACATCTGTCTTAACTGTGAATGACTAGTGTCAAACACTCAACATCTGTCTTAACTGTGAATGACTGTGTCAAACACTGATCTGTCTTAACTGTGACAAACACTCAACATCTGTCTTAACTGTGAATGACTAGTGTCAAACACTCAACATCTGTCTTAACTGTGAATGACTAGTGTCAAACACTCAACATCTGTCTTAACTGTGAATGACTAGTGTCAAACACTCAACATCTGTCTTAACTGTGAATGACTAGTGTCAAACACTCAACATCTGTCTTAACTGTGAATGACTAGTGTCAAACACTCAACATCTGTCTTAACTGACTGAAACATCAACATCTGTCTAGTGTCAAACACTCAACATCTGTCTTAACTGTGAATGACTAGTGTCAAACACTCAACATCTGTCTTAACTGTGAACACTAGTGTCAAACACTCAACATCTGTCTTAACTGTGAATGACTAGTGTCAAACACTCAACATCTGTCTTAACTGTGAATGACTAGTGTCAAACACTCAACATCTGTCTTAACTGTGAATGACTAGTGTCAAACACTCAACATCTGTCTTAACTGTGAATGACTAGTGTCAAACACTCAACATCTGTCTTAACTGTGAATGACTAGTGTCAAACACTCAACATCTGTCTTAACTGTGAATGACTAGTGTCAAACACTCAACATCTGTCTTAACTGTGAATGACTAGTGTCAAACACTCAACATCTGTCTTAACTGTGAATGACTAGTGTCAAACACTCAACATCTGTCTTAACTGTGAATGACTAGTGTCAAACACTCAACATCTGTCTTAACTGTGAATGACTAGTGTCAAACACTCAACATCTGTCTTAACTGTGAATGACTAGTGTCAAACACTCAACATCTGTCTTAACTGTGAATGACTAGTGTCAAACACTCAACATCTGTCTTAACTGTGAATGACTAGTGTCAAACACTTCAACATCTGTCTTAACTGTGAAAACAGTGTCAAACACAACATCTGTCTTAACTGTGAATGACTAGTGTCAAACACTCAACATCTGTCTTAACTGTGAATGACTAGTGTCAAACACTCAACATCTGTCTTAACTGTGAATGACTAGTGTCAAACATTCAACATCTGTCTTAACTGTGAATGACTAGTGTCAAACACTCAACATCTGTCTTAACTGTGAATGACTAGTGTCAAACACTCAACATCTGTCTTAACTGTGAATGACTAGTGTCAAACACTCAACATCTGTCTTAACTGTGAATGACTAGTGTCAAACACTCAACATCTGTCTTAACTGTGAATGACTAGTGTCAAACATTCAACATCTGTCTTAACTGTGAATGACTAGTGTCAAACACAACATCTGTCTTAACTGTGAATGACTAGTGTCAAACACTCAACATCTGTCTAACTGTGAATGACTAGTGTCAAACACTCAACATCTGTCTTAACTGTGAATGACTAGTGTCAAACACTCAACATCTGTCTTAACTGTGAATGACTAGTGTCAAACACTCAACATCTGTCTTAACTGTGAATGACTAGTGTCAAACACTCAACATCTGTCTTAACTGTGAATGACTAGTGTCAAACACTCAACATCTGTC